>NC_064855.1:74495814-74795814 GCF_024139225.1 Suncus etruscus
CAAAATATACAGAAATTTAACCAGGTAAATTATATAGAAATCAAATCAGAGAGCAGCAAGTAAGTCACTTGCCTAGCATGTGGTGACTTGCGTTCATTCTTTCACATCACATATAATCCCCTGAACACTGTCATAGTTGATTCCTGAGTGAAGAGTCTAGAATAATCTTGAACATCAGCAGGTGTGTCCCAAACACACACACACACACAAACACAACACACACACACACACAATTAAATGAACTATGTCAAAGGAATTAAGAATGCTAAAAACATGAAGCCTGATCAAAGAAATATGTCCCTGTCTCGGAAGATCAGAAAAGAATAGAGATTCACATACAGAAGATACCTTCATTAGCATAGAAAAATATTGGAATTATTTATTATGAATGTCTCCACATATCAGTCTTCACAAAATTTTATTTTCAATTCTGTTTTATTTAAACACTGTGACTACAAAGTTCTTCATAATTGAATTTCAGTCTTAAAATATATACCACCTTTTACCTATGAAAGTTTCCACAACCAATGTCTTTGGTTTCCTTCCCATACCCCCCCCCCCCAACGCCTGCTTCTTGGCAGATATTTTATGTCTGTCTCTTTATCTTCTTCTTTTTTGATCTTTAGACACTGTGGTTTGCACTATTGTCAATGAAGGGATAACATGCATGTCACTTATCCCCACCCAACCCCTAATTATTGTCTCTAGTAATCATTTTCAGTTATCATTGTCATAGTGCTCTATTTGCGGTAAGCTTCCTACCATGTACTTGTCCTCCTGTACCTTTTGCTATTGTCTCTTGATGTTTTAGCCACACTACTTTTATTTTTATTATATTCCATAAATGGGTGATATTATTCAACAAATGAAAGTGGTAAACAGAAGAAAGATCAAAATTTATGTCCCATGATCTAGCAATCATTGTTTTAATTTATCAATTAAAGGGTTTGGAGTTAGATAATTTTTTATATTAATGTTTGAGTTTTGTTTTTACAGTATGATCATAGATACATACATAATGTATATTTTTTCTAAATAACAGCGTTTTTACTTCTATGAAACAATTACAAGGAGTTTTTCTTCAATAAATCTCTATGAACCAAAGGTAATTATGTTGCTTAGTAAAAAAATGCAGAAACTCAATTGAATAAAATCATAGGGTTACTGGTTTTGTTTCAACACAACCTTTTTTATTTTTCATAGTACCCATTGATGGATATACTCGATATACAAATAAAAATGGTAAATTGCATGTCTTATGTGATCATATGTATTCTGCTACAACCCTTCTAACTGAATGCATTGAATAGTGAGCTTGTTTTCATCCGGTTTGACCCCAGACATCACATCATTCACCAAGCACCACCAGGAGTGATTTCTAAAAGAGTTAGGAGTAGGTCCTGAGAACAACTGGTTGTGCTCCAAAATTTAATGAATCAATTTACTCATGTTAGCATTTTATTACTGATTCATATAATTAACTTATGTATTTTCCAGGGTTACCCTGAAGGACTAAATAGATAGCAATATAAGACTTCATTATACTCTTCAAAATGAGGACTCATATGTCACCACATCATTTCAGGACCTGCTCCAATCTATGTGATATAGAAATACAGTGCAAATGCCCATTTATGAAAATTCTGCTTCACTCAGACAGCTTTTGGGGCTTCTATAACTTGATTCTTTGGCCACTTGACTTGCAAAATTACAATCTAATATTGAACTAAAATAACTTTCCATCATAAAATTTGTAAGCAGAGTAAGAACTCACTAATAAAAAATTATCCTGCTAATAATATTTCATTTTAATAGTGAGTTTACCTTTAGATAAAAATTATATTTTAAAGTTACTTTATTTCTTATATGTTTTTATTTTTATCTGTATGAAAATAAAATTAGAACTAAAAGCTAGCATTAAAATTTTGACTCCTTTACAAAGAAAGAATAAATTTAAAAAGTACTAAAAATACTATAGGGCTGGAGTAACAATAGAGTAGATAAGTGCTAGCATTGAGCAAGGATGATCAAATGAACACATATGGTATTTTGAGACCCACGAGGAGTGTCCAAAAAAGCTATGGGTAAGTCCTGAGCCAAGTAAGTCTGCCCCAGCAAACAACTAAACAAGTTAAATAAAATAGATGTTTTATAACAGTAAAGTGAGAGAATTTTAATAAAATAGTTTAACTTTAATAATTGTCCAAATGATATAATTAAATTAGTGGCAGGGTAAACTTTGTAAATTAGTTTCTTGAAGATAACAGTTATTATATAGATTTCTATTTAATTTTGTTACCGTATCTGTTCAAAGCCTCAGTTGTTAGTTCTCAGGGACTTCTTCCTATTCTTCAATGTAAGAGTAAGAAAATAGAGTTACCTCTATTACCTCTACTCTCGGGAAATCTTCACATTACTGAAATATGAATTGAACATAAAGATCAAGATAACAGAAAGAACCAGACTTTAGTTATATGAACTAAGGTTTTATTTGCAAGCTTTCAGAGGAAGCATGACATTGTAGTCAATAGAACCTCACTCTATATAATCAAGTGACAAAAAATTGAATATACTATTAAAGAACTTATAAAATTATTTGCATGTACATAGAAACTGTAAATGCTTTATTTGTAAGAAAAACATTCTAATATGTATTTTCAGAAAAAAATTTAGAAGTTTGGACTCTGATTAACTGGGAGAAGGTACAGAAAAAGGTCCGGAATATGCCTTAAAGGAAATGATCAAAAAATAGTGATATTTACAAAGTCATTACACATAAAAATTTTGGCAAAACCATATGCCATTTCTTTCATAATAAACCATGTACACATGGATATTGCTTGTGGGTATGGAACTTGTTTTGCACATGGCCAACCTCATTTCAAATAATTACTTTGAGCCCTATGAGTCAAAGCAAAGTGCAGAGCCAGGAGTAAGTCCCAAGCACAGACAGGAGTGACTCCCCAAATATTATGTATTGCTGCAGGACAGTTTCTTCAAACAAAATCTGTGTTGACAATAGATTCTCTTATTTTTTTATTCTTTAATTATAGTGACAAATAGATAGTTACAAGAAGGATATTTTTGTACCCAGTTCTTTGAAATTATCACAAGAATGAAATTTTCATTGACTAGGGTAAACATTTGTATATGTAAGCCAAATAGAACTTAGACATTATAAGTGGTAGTGCTATTGTAATAAGTATAGTCCTCATATGCTTCAATCAGGCCATGTTGATCAGTTAATGGGAATATTTTTTCTTGCCTTGTGAATTTTAAAGTAGAAATGTTTACTTATCCAATTCAAATTTGAAATTTTATCAATCTATGCATAGATTTGGCTCATGTTAAGGCAACTGACATTGTTTACAGGAAAGTATTCTATACCTTTACAATAAAATTGTTTTTCAATCAAACTAAAGGCTCACTAATCTTTATAGTCATCATAGAATGTGAACTTTGCTCTTTTATACCGTGACATATAAACAATATGATATGTTATGGCAACACCAACATTGCTTTCCACATAACTTTGCTGCAAATATTCATCCTAAAATACTAATATGTGTAAAATTTTCTTATTCAAAAATATTAAAAATTATAATCAAATTATTTGTATCCTTCCATATCCAGTTATTTCTATTATATCCAGAGCAGTAGTCTGAGTTTTGTCTCTCATTTATGCTCATGAGTGTAGAAAATGCATGACAGAGTATGCAGGGCATTTCTTCTACTGTTATTATCTTCACTATTCCACATCTACATGCAGATTGTACTTCAGTATGCATAGAAAAACTGGGAGGATAATTCCCCACAAAGAAAAAAAAAACAGCAGGAAAGTCTTCTTTAATATGGCATTTTACAGCTTCTTAGATATAAATTTGCCCACACAGAGTTCAACTTCAAATTTTAATGTCCTCTACTATTCAAGTTCAGTGGCAATGAATTTTTCTTTTTCAGTCTCGAGGCTTGTTGTGAAGGTTAAAGTACTATCATTAATAGGAAAGATAATAGAATGTTTATTAATGCCAGACTTTGAAATATGCACTGATAGTATAGTACAACGTGGTAGGCCTCAAGCCAACTCAACTAACATAAAGTACTCATTTACATTCTAAGCATCATCAGAAAATAAGAATAAAAATGTATCTGGAACCTTTTAGCTTGTCAGCAGGTGAAAAACAAATATGTAAAAACTGCTGGCTTATCAATGTCGTTTAAGCTACCCATTAAAAAAATGTACTGTAGATTTATGAAAAGTTTTTTTAAAAATTCTAAAAATAGAAGTCTAGTTAACTTGTAGAGATTTGTATTTTTTTTCATAATGTAATATATCAGACAGAATCTATCATCTGACATGTGAAAAGTTCGTGGCTGTTGACAACAGTTGAGAGACAATGCATCTAAGGCTGTTATAAGGTACTTTTGATTAAATATATTTGGTAAATATGTAGTAAAAGTAATGAATGTATACTGATTGCATTAAAGACAGAGATCTTGATGAGATCTCATATTCAATAGGATTTTAATTACTAGAAATGCTGTGAAGTAGTTAGACTTATTCATCAATCCATACTTAATAGATTTTTTTCATTAAACATATACGCAAAGGACCAAAATGCTTTTGATGAATGACAATGCGGGAAACAGTATTTTAGGATGCAGTAAATAATAGGCATTGTCAAAGGTCTAGTGAGAAATATTAGGGTTTCCTACTGGTTAAACACTATTTTATCTGAAGATAATCAATGATATATGATACAAAAACATTACATCTAATATTTACTGTTGGCTTTTTTTATATCTATAAGTATAGGTTGTGTCTTTATATATTATATGTAATTATGGAGACATCAAGGAAGTGTATATTGAAGCCTATGTTTGTCTTCAAAATATTCAATTTTTACTCTAGATTATCTAATCCAAACTTTCTTGTATTTTTACTGAATAGCATTTGATCACATTTCTAGTATCTTTAGGAATCTTCCTCTGGCCATACTTTTGAAACTAGTCAAACCTGGCTGCGCTCAGGGGCTACTCCTGGCTCTTACGCTCAGAAATTGCCCCAGCAGGCTTCGGGGACCATATGGGATGCCGGGATTCTAACCACCATCCTTCTGCAAACAAGGCAAACTCCCTACCGCTGTACTAAATCTCTGGCCCTGTTTCTTTGTTTTTTGTTTTATTTTGTTTTGCTTTGTTTTGTCATTTTTGTTTTTGTCATAGGTTTTTGTTTTTTGTATTTTTGTTTTGTTTGTATTTTTTGTATTGTTTTGTTTTGTCTTGTTATGTTTTTCCTTTTTTTCTCTTTCTTTTTAAATTGATATCTATAATCTCTAGACAGACTCCTGATTTTCTGTTTTTTTCTGTTTGTTGTTTTGTTTTCTTTTTCCTTCAAACAGAACCACATAACTTGAATTATCTTGTTCTGCCTCATAAATTGAGGGGAAAGAAAAATGGATGGTACCAGAAACAAACAGTCGTATGAACAATGAGTCGAAATAAAAAAAAGGACCAGACTTAAACACTGAACCCAAAGTCAACAACAACAGAATCAAAAGCCCATCTTCAACAAGCTATACATAGAGGGGGCCAGTTACCTTAGCAGTCCGGGGGAAAAAGAGGGAGATGCTGGGAAATGGAGTCGAGGGGAGGACAACACTAGTGGTGGGATACCCCTGATTCAATGCCACTATGTATTGCAAATATTACTGTGAAAGATTTGCAATTCACATTGGTTACAATAAAACTTATTTAAAAAAATAAAACTTAATTCAAAATAAAAAATACCTTCAGATTGGAACTGTTATAAAATGTGAATGATAGTTCTCTTGCCTCAAAGCATAAGATAACTTACAAACTGAGTCCATAACAATAAAATTTGATTATTTTTGCAAGTATCATGGAATTTTCTCAGAGAAATCATTAACAATGGAAGTTCCTTAATACCTTAATGTGAACAAGTCTAGAATATTGTTTTCTGAAAGTATACTGACTTGTTTCCTTGTATTATATGCATGAGGGCAAGATAGTTATTTGGGGACTATGAATCTACTATTTTCAAATTTCTAATTTGTTGCTGACTAGAGCCCTTTCTTTACATAATCTCTTGTTTTGCTCCTTGAGCAATGGTAGAGACAAAATTTTGCAGTTACAATTTTAGTATGATTTTATTAATGATCACACTAAATACAAAAATTATAAAACATAAATTTACTGAACATAAATTTAATTCCTGGTTTCACTCTATATCTTTTGATTGTCTAGCATTTCAATCTAAAATCTTTTGCTAAATATTGTGGTGCTGTCAGAAAATAAGAGAATGTTCAGGACTGACAATATAATACAGTAGCAAAGGCACTTGCTTGAACACCATTGACCCAGGCTTGTTCCTTCGCAACCCATATGCTCCCTCGAACACCACTGATATGATCAAAAATAATTCCTGAGCTCAGAGTCAGAACCCCTGAATAGTACTGGTGTGATCACACTATTAACAACAACAACAACAACAACAACAACAACAACAACAAAAGAACTTTTCTAGAATTGGAGTGATAACACAGTGATAGGGTGTTCGGCTCAAATGCTGCTGACCAAAGACTGACCTTGGTTTGATCCCAGGCATCCCATATGATCCCCGGATCCTGACAGGAGCAATTTTTGAATGCAGAACCAGGAGTATAAGCTCTGAGTTCCAATGGGTGTGGCCCCCCCAAAAACACAAAAACAGATAAAAAATTGCTTACATAAAGCAAGTAAACTGTGTTAATTTATGTTAATATCAGCCTTATAATATTATTTCAATAAAAGTCCTCTTTATAGAACTTATTTCGGTTAGTTTGTTTTAACTTACCAATAATAACTAATAAGTCTAATATTAATAATTAATAATCACCATATATCACATAATTATTGTTATGTAATTATTAATAGTAATTAATAATAATTGATATCTAATGATATCTAAAGTAATAATAACTAATACTTCAAGAGATGATTTAATATATCTTAATGAAGTTTTGAATTTTTATAATTTCTACCTCATTATACTCTTAGTGCCTCAAGTCATCGTGTTTATAAAGTTTAAGCCAGATGAGAAGTCCATTTTTCTCAGATAAAAAGAACTATTCCTAGCTGATCATTTAGCTAATATGTGTCTTTATTTATCAAAGGTCTATGCAATGAGACTTATGCAATCATATTTCTGATTTTGGGGGGCTCTGAAATAAGATGCTAACATTGTTAGAGAGGAAAAAGAAAAAAATAAAGGTGAATATTCACTTCACTATTTAGGATTTAAGTGAGTATACACAAATGATTGTGCCATTAACTGTATTTTGGTTTTGTTTTTGGGTCACACCTAGAAGTGCTCTAGACTTTCCCCTAGATCTGCACTCAGGATCACTCAGGAAGGTTCAAAAGTTTAGATAGGGTGCTGAGGATCATATCCTAATTAGTCCAGTGCAAGACAAAACAAAAGACAAAAGGGAGCAAATCAACAATTGCAATGTCTGTGAACTATCTTTCCAGTTCCTAATTATGGGTTTTGTATTTTGTTTTATTTTTGCACCACAACTGGTAAAGCTGAGAATTTGCTAATGGCTCTGTATTCATATTTCACAACTGGAGTGCTCAGGTACTTAGGATTGAACCTGGGTCAGCTGTGTTCAAGGCAATGACCCTAATGATGTACTATTGCTCTGGCCTCCAATTTGTTGTTTTAACTCTTGCATATTTTATATTATTGCTGAAGCAATTCATCAGAAATTTAGTACTTTGCCAACACCTTATACATTTGAAATTCAGATGCCTAAAACAAGTCTTAAAGTTTATAACTGAGTTACTGAATTGGTTCTCTTTAGAAGAGGGAAAGAGAGAGAGAGAGAGAGAGAGAGAGAGAGAGAGAGAGAGAGAGAGAGAGAGAGAGAGAGAGAGAGAGAGAGAGAGAGAGAGAGACAGAGCAAGACAGAGACAGAGACTGAGAGATGGCATTTCTGAATTCTTGGCTTTACATCACTGACCTTAATCCTATCCTTGCATCTCCTTTAACTGATCCTATTAACCATATATCAATAGAACAATTGTCCTTACTGTATTTTCAAAGAATCATTGTGATTACAATCTTCTTCCTCTTCTTCTTCTTCTCTTCTTCTTCTTCTTCCTCTTCTTCTTCTTCTTCTTCTTCTTCTTCTTCTTCTTCTTCTTCTTCTTCTTCTTTCTTCCTCCTCCTCCTCCTCCTCCTCCTCCTCCTCCTCCTCCTCCTTCTTCTTCTTCTTCTTCTTCTTCTTCTTCTTCTTCTTCTTCTTCTTCTTCTTCTTCTTCTTCTTCTTCTTCTTCTTCTTCTTCTTCTTCTTCTTCTTCTTCTTCTTCTTCCTTCTTCTACTTCTTCTTCTTTTTCTTCTTCCTTCTTGATGAAAAATTCAAGCATAGTAATGCCTAATAATTATACAGTATATTTTTAAAATTTATTTGAATAATTACTGTTTTGACTTTTGATAATTTAAATTATAATACTAGCTATGAAAAATGGTACCCACACTCCAGCTATTTTTACATATTTTATATTCAATCATATATACTAAATTAAATAACTTTTTAATTGATATGCCTATGTGTTGTGTCTTCAATATAAATTACCAATTATATCAGTAATGTGTTCTTAATTATCAAATACTATACTAGTGAAAGGGGAATAACTACAATTTAACAAAATTGTATGCACATGTTGAGGCATATGTGTATACATGTACAAAATTATATATTTCCATGTTAGATATATGTAAATGTTACCACTTTTTCAGGAAGTTTACATTTTCCAGTTTATGGACAATGGGTACAACATTTGCCTTGCACATAACTAACCTGGGTTTGATCGCCAGCATCCAATATAGACCCTGAGCCTGCCAAGAGTGTTTTTTGAGTACAGAGCCTGGACAATCCTTGAGAACAGCTGAGTGTGAGCAAAAGCTAAAAAAAAAAAAAAAAAAGAAAAACCAAAAACCATTATATATATTATCATTGTTACCTAGTATTTAATTAGATGGTCATCACTTCTAAATGAATGATAATAAGTTCAAAACAGTTTAGAAATCCAGCATTTGGGGCCAGCGAGGTGGTGCTAGAGGTAAGGTGTCTGCCTGGCAAATGCTAGCCAAGGATCAGGACCGAGGTTCGATCCCCCGGGATCCCATATGGTCTCCCCAAGCCAGGGGCAATTTCTGAGCACTTAGCCAGGAGTAACCCCTGAGCATCAAACGGGTGTGGCCCAAAACAAACAAACAAAAAAAAAATCCAGCATTTCCTTAAGGTGGTTAATGATTTCTTATCCTAGCAACACTATACCTAAATTTTCTCTTTATTATACTACCTGTCTTATTCACAATATTGTTTTAATTATTTTTAAAATGAAACTAATATTTTTGGTGGGAGGAGGCATAAACAGTGATATTCAGGGTTTACTCTGGGATGTAATCTCAGGTATCATTCCTAGATGTGCTCTGTAGACAATATAGGGTGTCAGGAATCAGGCCCATAAGAACTTAGTGCAAGGTAAGAGACTTTCACTGTATTATCTATATAGTCATGAGGATAATGGATTTAGATTTAAGAAAAATGGCATTTTAACCCAGAAATTCTTGGCTTTCAAATACTTGCTTTCTGTTTATTATCAATAATATTTTGGAGAAATAGTAAAATACACTTACACCTCTGTTTCTTTGCCAATAAAAGAAGCAGCAAAAATCCCATCTTTATGAATTATTAATAACGAAATAAATGGGTTCACTGGCAACAAAGAAAGGATGTTTCTGAGAAATGAAGTGAGCTATAGGTTTGCAACTACTAAGTCAATACCTGTAATAAACTGTTTCTATAATCAAGAAACTTATATCATCTAAGTAGTTTTAATTAAGCACCTAAATAACATAGTTGCTCAATAATTGGGAATATTACTCAATTTTATCAAGTATAAAATTTATATTGGTTATGTGCATTTAAGTAATGAGGATGCCAATTCCAGGTATTAGAGAATTTTAATCAATTTATTTGAACTGCTGTTAGACCTACCTTACTAATTTATAGTTTCTATTTATTCTATCTGCCACTTTCTCTACTAATTTTTTTTTTATGAAGAATTGTCACCAGATCCAGTAGGACTGCAATCCACACTCCTTTTAGAAACTTTTACACAAGAAAATCATTGCTTACATTTTAGTCTGAAGAATGCTTAATCTAATAGTTAAGATTAAGGGCAATGCTGTCATGAAGATTATTTGTATTTTTGATGCGCAGTTCTATTTTACAAGGCATTTTGAAGTTTCAGACTTATTCAAAATAAAGGTAAAATAGGTTCAATTCCTCATCAGGGATTTTTCAACTGATAACTGGGTTGTTCTGACCTTGGGCAAATAAAGTTAGTGTAAGCAATTGGGACATTTTCTTTCTGCTTATCATTTTGGGGTCACTGTCTGCTATTGTAAGGGTGACGTGCTCTGGGAATTTAAGCCCAAATTTAGAGGGGCTATTGGGCAATTCTAGGATGAGCATTAGCTTTTTGCCTCAGAGGAATCATTCTTGTGTGCCACTTTTGCCAGCGGCTGAGATCTGTAATAGGAGTTGAATAAGAGAGATAATTGGAGTGGGAAAAGGGGAAGGAGAAATCGGGTAAAATAAATTACACAAAGCATTTTATTCTGAAAGTCAAATTTATATCCTACATCAAATTTATCTACTTCTACCTTCCCATGCTCACTTACATTATCACAGGCCTCAGTTTCATAAACATATCTTGCAATTCAGTCTTTTGAGACATGATGCTAAATCTCATTTTAGTAGATTCAAAATTAGAGAATAATCTTAAAAATATCGATGTTAACCACATTTAAAATTTAATGCCATTAATATTTTTAAATTATATTTATATTATTTACCTTAATTAGATTATTGATGTCTTATATTTTAAATAATTTAAAGTTTTTGGCATAAAAGAAAACAAACATCTGTTTTAGAATACAATATTTTTAAAAGATTATATTTATGGATGCAAGTTGTATTTAAATATGTTAGTATACATATTTTTATGTATCAGAAGTATTATAATATATGGAAAATTTTAAAGTATGTAGTGAATATTGTATCTTATTTTAATTATGGATTTAAAAGATTATTTTTTATAACATTATAATTATAATATGATCTAATTTTATTCTACTGGAGTATAATAAGTAAAATTACAATTATTTGTTGAGAATAACCTAAACCTGAAAGCAATCTTGCACTTCAAGTGTTTTGAAAATGTAATAGAATGATAAATTTTAATGTAGTGAAGATACCTAAAACTTCAGAAATACCGTTTTCTTTCTTTCCCTCTTGTCATTTATATAAACAAGTATTATGATCAAATTCATGTAAGCTTAGTTTTTTTGTTATTTTTTAAAATAAGACATAACCATGCTGAAACAACAGTACAGAAAGAAGGGAGTTTGTCTTGCAAAATGCCAACCTGGGTTGAGTCCCCGGCACCACATATGGTCCCAATGAGCCAGCCAGGATTAATTCCTTAGTGCAAAGCCAGAAGTAACAAATGAGCACTTCGGTGTGTGCCCACCCCCCAAAAAACAAAATATGGCTTTTTGTTTTGATTTTGCAGTTTGTTTTTGTTTTTGGAAGACACAGCAAGTGGTGCTCAGAATTTGCTCCTCTATAATCAGGGGTCAGTATTCAGTTTTCTGGAGGTTATATGCAGGACACTTGGCATAGAGTTCATCATGTGCAAGGTAAAGTTCTGCATTCTTCCTCGCTCAAGACATAATGCAGATTGACGTTTTAAATGTTAACTGTTGGGACTTTGGGCCATTCTCAGAAGCTAGTCCTAGCACTATACTTGGGAGTTTCCTTTTTGAATCTACACTCGTATCAAACCTGCCTTTTCATGATATTGTAAATCAAAAATAAAATCCTTCTTTACTTTTATTTCTAGAATCTGGTAAAATGTTGCAAATTCACTTCTTTACAAATATACTGTGAACATAGTTGATTCATTCTAAATGACCACAAATAGTATTTCAAACACTATCTAAATAAGATAAGATTTTACCAGTCACTCCAGTGTCTGCATTAGTTAGATCCACTTTCTAATTTGTTTTGTATCTCCTATTGTAGAAAAAAGGTAAGAAAAAAATAATTCAGGGGTGGGAGAGATAGCATGGAGGTAAGGCATTTGCCTTGCATGCAGAAGGATGGTGGTTCTAATCCCAGCATCCTATATGGTCCCCTGAGCCTGCAGGAGCGATTTCTGAGCATAGAACCAGGAGTAACCCCTGAGTGATGCCAAGTGTGATCCCCAAAAACATACAACAAAAAAAAAGTAATTCAAAGTATTTTACATTAAAATAAGATACATTTTAAAACATTATGTTATAACCAATATTATATATCTGAATAATCAGTTATAACATACATAATTGTATCTATAAAGAAAATTGCTTTTATATTTTGTGCATTATAATTTGCTCTATTGAAACAATTAAAAATACTTAAGAGGATGCAAGTAGTTTTATATTGTTATTACTTTTTAAGGACTTAAATAAAGTATTTAAGTAATTAAAATAGTTAAGGATAAGTGAAACTGAACTTTTTGTCACAATCGAAGTAAATAACCAATACAAGGTTCAAACATAGGTTTACAAAGTAAATTATAGATGAAATGAAATCTTCATAACAACAGAAATAGAAAAGCCATAGGGGCCTAGAACATGGCTCATCTGCTGAGGGAGGATGTAGTTCACTTTGCATGTGAAATGCATATAAGTATATACATATATTATAATTATATATAATATATTTATGTTTATCCCCAAATGTAATAATATATATGTAAAATACATATAAACATTGAGTAGAAATAACAAACAATAAGACTAAAACACCAAATCTAAAGTCAACGATAGCAGAATTGATACCCAATCTACAACAAACTAGACACAGAGGGGACCACTTATACTAGTAGCCTGGGAAGCAAATGAGACGGATATGGGATGCATGCTGGGAACAGGGTCAGAAGGAGGTCAACACTGGTAGTGGGAATTGCCCTAATTCACTGTTATATCTACTTTAAATATAATTGTGAAAGACTTGTAATTCACTTTGGTCTCAATAAAAATTATAAAATTAAAAATATTTATGTAAACATGAAATTACCTAATTTACTGTTTAAATCTATTTTCTAATCCTAAATATATTTTATATAAAAGACAGGTTTCTTAAATTTTGAAAGCAAAAGAAAGGGAAGCAAAGCAAAAACAGATTGAAGTACTTTGCTGTTTTTAATCAAGACAGCATGTTTTAGAAGTAGCAGGTGCCACCTTGAGACAAAAGGGTGATTAGAAGTTATTATGCAGCTATTATTCTCACACAAACTATTCATCACCACAGAATTTAAAATCTTAATTAAAATATATAAATAAGAATAGTTCCTTATGTTCATACAAATTTTCTGTTTATTAAAAGCTTACTTAAAATGTTTTTAAGCCTTATATTTACTCTAAAAAATCATCTATCACATACAATAGAAATGAAGGTTTCTTTTGGTTAAGGGGCTAGTCAAAGTCAAATAATATAATTAGTTATATACAGAGCTGTAAATTAAATATTTTTATTGCAAAGCATCTTATTGCAAAGCTATTTACATTAGAAATTCTATGTTAAATATAATAAATAAATAAATAAAAATAAGAACTTTGTTCTATTTTAAAAAGATATTCTATGTTTTTGGAAACATAGAATTGACCTTTATAATTAATATCAGTAAATTTTGTATTATTCTCAAAAGCTATTAGATTAAGCTAGGTCTAATTATTATAAGTTGTCAGTATATTGCTTAAGTTAGTGGAAAATCCATAATTTTACAATAATAAAAGTTTGAACAAATGTCCCTCCTTAATCTAATTCCTTTATGATTTTGAAGTTCAATCATTGAAAAGACTCCTACATTAAGAAGAATGTAAACTGTATTCACCAAAATTAAGCTTACTTGCACATGTCAGATTATGACCAGAAAAAATAGAAGAATAATATTTTTCCTCCCTCCAGGAGAATTACAGAAGTGGATTTCTAACACTGCATTTTAATATAAAATTAAATAAAAGTTGCACAAAAGAATCAGTAAACTTGAACATTAAAAGTTATCATGAAGGTGATATGATAGGCATAAAAAAGACAAATCTAACTTCTGGAGGTGAAAATTATATCTGTAAGAAAAATAGCATTGATATGGCATTAGTAGCATATTATGCACTACTGATGAAAATGTTTATAAAATTGGAGGCTGCAGACACAATAAAAAGTTCACACAAAGGAGAAAAAGTAAATGTAAACTGAAAAAATATAAGACAAGATTCAATAAATGGAGAGATAATTATAATAACTATAATAGCAACTTTCTTAATTACTACCTATAGCACTTTTAGTACTAGTGACCACAATAATGGAAGTTTTTCTAATTTGGGAATCATTCATACTTGTGCAAATATCCGGACAATGGCAACTCTACAGTCAACAAAACTCAATCTTTTATATTCTCATTTTGCTGGGTTAGTTATCTTAGTTTAAATTCCCAAAAGTACACATTTTAAAGTAGTACCTGTTAAGTCTAATCTTGGTATAAGCCTTTGTGTCCTTTATAGATCCTAAGGATTTTGAATTTTTCCCACGTTCTCATTATATTTGAAAGTTGAGAAGTGTGGCAAAACAAGATGGGCTCTCTTTCTGGATTTTGTCACATACAAGGGCAGAAAATGGAAAAACAATTGGAGCAGATTAAGTGACAGCAGTTTTCCACTTGCCAGGACTTCCCTAGGCAATTTGTATAAGATAAACTCTTGGAAACAGAGTTTCTATTTCTTTGGAAATTGTGGGTTGGGACTGTCCTTAGAAAGTGCTTTTTGCTATTGCTTTTTCTTCTGCTAGCCTGAAAAAAATACCTGCTCTTGGGACTCTATTCAATTAAGGTTAGAAGTTAAGGATGATTGTTAGGGCCTGGAGTCAAAAGGATGAAACCACACAATTGAAATAAAGCAAAACATGACTTTTTTTTCTTCAATCATAAGCCCAAACTGGCTAGTAAGGGCCACCTACTACAAAAGGCGACCTCCCTTCTGGGGACAAAAGTTTATATACAGTTTATCTAGAAAAAGGATGAGGAAGTTTCAGCTTCTAATTATCTTTAAAAAGTATGGCTATTGTCTAGGGTACCTTCCTACTTCTGCTCCCTTGTGTCCTTTCCAGAGAAATACCTGCCATGGTCAAATATCTTGAGGCAGTATTAATAGAAACTTAGTAGGCTTGAGAAAGAGAAGCCCGGGCCGGGCGGTGGCGCTAGAGGTAAGGTGCCTGCCTTGCCTGCGCTAGCCTTGGACGGACCGTGGTTCGATCCCCCGGTGTCCCATATGGTCCCCCAAGCCAGGAGCGACTTCTGAGCGCATAGCCAGGAGTAACCCCTGAGCGTTTACCGGGTGTGGCCCAAAAAACAAAAAAAAAAAAAAAAAAAAAAGAAAGAGAAGCCTAAAAGGTTTACAGCATGGGAACATTTACAAAATGGCTCCATCCTTGTTCAGAACCTAGTGTTCCACATTTCTTCCTCTTCTTATGGATCTAAAAAAAAAATTCTTGACTCTCCTTGAGATTCCTTATCTTTAACCCTGCCTATGGGACCTAAGCACAAGCATCATAACAGCACCTTTATGTGCCTGAATAAAGCAGATAAAGAAATTAATAATGCAAAGATCTACTAAGAGAATCATAAAAAGAATGAACAGTGGCCCAACAAGGGCGGTTATCAGGGAGGTTTTCCAGGGTTGTGGAGTGATTTATACCAGGAATGATTTATACTATTATTTATACCAGGAAGCAAAATATTTCCACTACTGCAAACTGGCATTCACATACTGCAGGGTCCCTTGATGACACCTGATATGATGTGTAAGCAATACTGTTCCCCTAAGACCATACACTTTCCACATTTTTAAAGAATCTTAAGGCCAAACTCCTCCTGCTCCATAACATTAATTCTCTCTTTTTTTTTTGGGGGGGGGTCACACTCAGCAGAGCTCAGGAGTTACTCCTGGCTCCGTGCTCAGAAATTGCTCCTGAATCAAACTAAGTTCTTTTCTGTGTTGGATGCATTCAAGACAAATGCCCTACTGCTGTGCTATCATTCTGGTCCCAGCTTCACTTCTCTTAAGGAGTACAGACAGTGCTCTAGATGTATACATAGCCAACAGTCTTTGGCAATTTCTGGGTAAGTCTGATCATAGGCTCTCTTCTATGCTGTATTTGATGGTAGAGTTTACCCTGGCTTACACTGGCACCTTAGGCATTGTTGAACTGCTAGTAGTATGTAGTAGTCTAGCTATTACATATTTGCTCCCTTACTAGGAAGTAAGTTTGGTTGCATTCTCTTAAAGTCCATACTGACCCTATTTGGGCCAAAATAGCTCTGGTGTTTAGAAAACTAAACAACACTCCTAAGACTCTACCTGAGACATAGAGCCTTCACCTCATAGTCTGTCTCCCTCTATACTGCCAGGGGCTTTCCTTATACATTCCTAAACCTTATTCATTCCTATACCTTGCAGTCTGCCTTTTCTCCACATTTCGGGGACTCTAACCTGGACATGCATAAGAATAACAATGTGCTCAGGGCAACTTCTTTATCCTGGGCTTCAAATTCAAGAAGTGGTACCCACTTTTTATTTCTTAACACTTACACCTCCATAGTGAAAGAAAGATCTTGTAACCCATAATCAGAAACACCAAACAAATTGCATAAGTCAAAGTTTAGGTGAAGGATCTCCAGAGTGACAGTTTGTCTCACAAACACTCCATTCTCAGTCTGGGTAAAAGTCCAAGTATAGTCCACATGCAAATGGGATGTTCATTCTTATTGGTAGACCAACTATCACCACTGTCAGCAGGAGAAACAGGACAATACACATTCTGTCCTGGTTCTGGAAACTGAGTTAGCCTAATCTTAGGGGGTCCTTCTCATTTGGGGTGTGACTCTCTACCATAAGGTACCTGTAAGTACTGTGTCCTTCTCCAATCCTACAACTTAAAGAGCTGGTTGAATGGAAAGAACAATATAGGGCCCTAAAATCCAATTGCCTGGAGTGATAGGCTGCGAGGGTAGTTTTCTTCCTGCACTGGGAAAGAAAGAAATGCCTCCCACATATCAAGCAATTTCTTAAAACTTAAATCTTAAACGTTAGCATCTGATTCAATATTTTTACTTGTGCCTACCCCTGGGTTAAATAGGCATAGTGTAATTTTCATCCGTCAATGGCCTTAGCTAATTGAGTTCCTGTGGCCCTCTTGCCCTTATTTTCCTGGCAACTTTTCTGCTGCCCTTCCTGTTTCCATATTTTTTCTTGAGATTTCACCGTCTTCCCAACTGTGTGTGGATTATTTCCTGCATAGGAGTGGCTGCCATACTTGTGTGTCTTGTCTTACCTGGACAGGGGGTGTGGGAATTCCTTTCCCTTTCACTGGGGATTGTGGAATGCACAACCTACCATTCTACACACATTCTTCTTGAATCTTGCCAGGTGGCTCAATAAACTTGCCTTGCTTCTTGCATAAACCCAGCAAGATTAAAGAAAGTCCCATTTGGGCATCATATTATTTACAGAGAATTTCTGGGGATTGGTCAAGGACAGAGCAAGCATTTTACCTTTAAAGGAATTAATATTTTGCCTGTCATATCAGAGTTACCCAGACTTGGTTGATGTAAAGATAAAAAGTTCAGGTCAATCTGGGGCAGCAGAAGTGGCCTTGGGCCTCTTATCCTCTGTAAGAATGGCCTGGTAGGAGGAAATCTATTTTATTCCTATCCAATGTTGGGAATGATTTTAATCTCCAGAACTTATCTCAAATCTGAGAGCAGGTCCCAAGTTGTGGTCAGTATGTGGAGATCTAGATATTTTTAAACATTTCCAATTCCCCTAGGTCAATCCACCTCTAAGACTCCCTTGGATTTTTAATGGACATGCTATGTCATATAATCTCAATCCCTTTAAACTCTGTTACCAGGAAGAGGGCTCCAGAATTTGCTTGCTAACTTTTAAAATGTCCTGTCTGTATGTGAAGTAATCCCCACTATAGAGAGAAAACTTTCTGTCTGTATTTATTTATGCAAAACAAAATAATGTCATGAAGTATCAAAATATATGAAAGGTGCAAGGAAAGAGAAAATGCAGTGTTTCTCAAATTACAGAACATATAGAACAACCATTTTGCATATAAATTTAAATTCCATTAGCTGAACATGGATTTTCTGTAATTTCTAAAGACCCAATTTTCTAAGAGCAATGTAACATGATTCTAGATCATAAGGCTCCATTTCCATAGAATTCTCTATACAAAAACATTAGATCAAAAAAATATCACTTCTAATTTAGAGACATAGGAATAACAATCAAGTTTGACCATACAGTTTTTTCTAACACAAACCTCATACCTCAGCACAATCCTTAACTTTTTTCTTTTCATAACTTTTATTTATTCCAATTTTCAAGGAACCTATTACACTTTCACAGAATTCTATTCCTTTTTCACACTCATAACACCATCCATTATTATTCTCTATTCTCCATCCTGGTAGTTCAGCTGCCATTGGCTACTGCATGCACCTAGCTCAGAACACTGGAGAAGGCCTACTTTGCTTTGAATTCTGGCCTCTTTCCATGCCTTTTTCTGTATTCTTCTTCACATCCCCAGTCACACTAGCTTCCCAAATTTGTTGCCTAGAACCCAGCATTAAAGTTCTAGGAAAAAATGTTAGAACTGCCCTCTGTCAATTTGGATTAAATTCCTAGACATTCTTAAACCTAGCAGAACCAAATTGTTATTTTTGACAGTTATTAAAGACCTTTAAATTAGTTCTATATGTTTCTCATCTTTTAGGTTTTCACAATCAAGGACCATTACATTTAGAAAACCATGGCCATTTGTGGCTAAGATTACTATGAAATATTGAGATTTTTATATTTAAAGCTATCTTAAGCCAATATTAAATTTAATGTTCCAAAACTGACATAAAGTTGAGTTACCTTAACAATATCATACATTTACATGAGCTGGGCAAACAAATTAACAATATTGTTTAAAAAGGCTAACCACAATAATTTGAAACATTTTCCACCTAAATCTTCATTCTTAGATACCTCTAAAATTAGAGAAAGTTACTCTTTACTTGAAAGTTAAATGGCACATATTTTTTCTTCAGTTACGTATTACTCATTAGCATACAGATAAATTCTCTAGATTGCCTAGGGGAAAGGGGTTAGGAAAGTTTCCATGCTAAGATAATTGGAGCAAAATCCAATTGTTAATAACTAAAAGGATCAATTCACAATTTTTTTTAAATTACATATTCTAATAGTGTTGTAGCCCACCTGAAATGGGTTTTGAAAGAGCTAATTATTTTTTTTCTTTCTCCAGTTAATTACTGGGTCCTCTGGACTTCTACCTTTCATTCTGCTCACCCCACACACGCACATGCAAATAAGCTCCATTGATGTTTTTCTGCCTCATCTAAAATTGGCAGGAAAGCAGTTGAGGTTGCTCAGAAAAACAGGACATCTCCAAGGGAAATTGAGCACATGTCTATCAATTGAGACAGTGTGGTATTTACCACCCTTCACTACTGCTACAACAAAGACAGACATAAGACTCAAACACAGGTACACAACACAACACAACACAACACAAAACTGTTCTCTGAGCTCAAACCAAATTCCACCAACCTCAAGAGGGTGGTATTTTCCCTATACTACTTCTTCAAGTTCTGATCAGCTAGAACGGTGGGACAGAGAAAACATGGCATGATGGAAAGAAAGAGAGATACATAATGACTGGAATCTTCAGTGGAACTCAATTCTGAGATTATAGGTGGAACTCAAACCCATGAATGTTCTCCAGCAGTGATACCAGCACAGCTATGAGTGGGACTTGAAGCCACAAGACACCTAGTGGGATTCTAATCCACTTCAGGGTCATCCCGAGTGGTGAAGGCATTCAAACCTGCCTTCTCTGGTGGGAGGAGTGGAATGTCTCAGTACACCCTCTGGCTCTAGATGAAATACTGCTTCCAGTTTCTCCTCTCCCCCATCCTGGAGTTCCATTTCCTTTAAGCCTTTATCTCCTAAAGAGGGTCCTGTGTATATCTCTGAAACCTAGGCAGCTATGTTGGTAGTCTAATCATTATCATTTGATCCCAGATGAGCCCCCAAATGTTAGGGTCAGTAGTTAAAGGACAATTCTGCACAATTGAAATAAAGCAAATCAAGACTTTATCCAATCAGCCACAAAGCTCCAAACTGGCTATCCAGGGACTCTTTCCACAGAAAGTGACTGTCCCGGGCTCAAAAGTCAGTTTATACAGAGAGGGATGAAAAGGCTTCAACTTCTGATGATCTTTAAAATAACTGGCTGTTGTCTAGGGTACTTTCCTATTGCTTCCTTTTCTCTTTTGCAGATAAACTACCTGTAATGGCCAAATACTTCAGGGTACTGTTAGTAGATACTTAGGCTTTAGGAAGAGAAACCTAAGAGGTTTACAATATGGGATCTTTACAAAATGGCATCCCTCCTTGTTCAGAACCTCAGGCCCCTTAGATGCAACTTTTTCTGACAAGTTCTAGTAAAATAACTTCCATATGGAATCTAGTCGAGGCTCAATTTTTCTTAATGAAGTAGCAAGTCAGAAAAACTTTATTTTTCTTGTTTCCTATCTTTGTGAAGTTTCAAACTCACCCTGCAGGATGTTAATGCAAACTGTGCCTTCTTACAAATACTCAGATTATGAGGAACCCTTACCCACCTCTGGCTACATTGTAAGAAGACAAGATATGTCTGATACAGAAGAATAAAACTGGATCACTATATTAGATCATGCACAATAATACACTCAAAATGGATCAAAGAATTGTATATGGGACCAAAATCTCTGAAACATGTTAAGGAAGTACAAATTTAAGACATATATACATATATATTCATATACATATATATACACACACACACACTTTGGTGAGGTTTTCAGGAATTTCACTCAAATATAATTAAAATAAATAAATGAGAATATATACAACTAAAACTCCTCTAAATGAGATAAAAGAAGCTATCTCTAAACCAAAAGAAGCCTGATTATCATAGACAAGAATTAAACCCTATGCCTTTGTAAAAGGGATATATAAATAATTTACAAAACACAATAGAATCTGCCTCCATCAAAATGAGAATTAACTGAACTTCACTATAAATACATTCAGAAAGTCAATAGGCATATGAAGAAATGCTTATTATTATGCTTTATGTAAAGACAAATAAAATGACAATGAGTTACTACCTCACATCTATGAGAATACCCTATACAAAATAGGCTTTAGATAGAAAAGTTAAGGCATCACCATTAAATGAATTAATTTTTTAAACAACTGAGCATTGAGTAGAAGCTGAATAGAGATCAGTACTTATTTTTGAAGATATTCTGTTTGGGCAGGAAGAGAATATTGGGTCCAATCTCAAGATTAAATATCTAATGCTCTATACATATCTAAGCAAATACAGATTATATTTTAAATGTTGGGGCCAGAGCAGTGGTACTCATGCTAAGATATATCTGCCTTGACAGTGCTAACCTAAAATGGATTGCGGTTCGATCCCCTGGAGTCCCATAAGGTTCCCAAGGCAGGAGCGATTTCTGAGCACAGGCTAGGAGTAAGCCCAAAACCAATATATAAATATACATTTTTTTTCCTTTTTTAACTGCAAAGATAGTACACTTACCAAGAAGTGGAAAGTGAGTAGTTGGTGCGCAGACTTTCTGGATTGAGAATGATGAAATTTCTGATACTTTTATCCTTTCTGCAAAGAAGAGTAATAGTCAAGAAAATTTATACTGTTTTTTTCTCATAACAACTTTGAAATAGAGGTGGAAGTTTAGACAATGTAACCCAAGACTTTGTGACCTCATTTGTAAGCCCAATTTCAGCAACTATCCTTCAAAACTACACTTTGTTCTGAGATCATGGAGCATCTACAATGCTGCCCAGTTAACTTCAAAATACTCTCTGAACACTGATTCTTAGGACATTTTTATAAAAAATAAAAAAAATATTCTTTTATAAGTCTCTCTCTAATTGGGATAATGATTTAATACTTGAGATTTGGTCAAAAAGAAAGTATAGGGTTTAAATGTGTAGCCTTGCATGAAAATTATACAATTCAATTATTGGTATTGTATATGGTACTCAAAATGATGCTATGAATAATCCCAAAAATAGTTAGGAAGAAGTCCTGAACCCCAACAAATGTGACCCTCAAATAAAGCAAAATAAAGGTACTTTAAATCATGTTTTATTTAAATTATTAAATAATACAAATAAATGATCTCATGACCATAAAGAAATTCCATTAATTTATGTTTTCTGGAAGCTAGGTCATGCTTGGGATATTCTTTGAGAAGATTAGTGATATCTTTTTCACAAAAATTCTTTACTTTGGGGGCAAAGCGATAGCATAGCAGTAGGGCATTTATCCTGCACATGGATGGTCCAGGATGGACCGCAGTTCAATACCCAGTGTCCCATATGGTCCCCCAAGCCATGAGCGATTTCTGTGCTCATAGCCAGCAGTAAACCCTGAGTGTTACAGGGTGTGGTCCAAAAGAAAAATTTTTTACTCTGATCTTTATGTATAAAGTGTTAAAAATTCAAGTTGAAAGGCTAAATCCATAGTCATAGAGAAAAAAGTACTTAGTATTTCATTTGCCTGGAGACAATGTGTACTACATGTGTTAGCAAGTCCTAGTAATATTAATTCCATATTCCAATTCTCTCTCACAAAGAAGAACATCCAAAGGCTTTGGAATTGAGGGCATGTTCGAGTGACTTTGAATTTTAAAAATAGTGAATTTTTTTCACCTTTTTATTGGATATCTCCTCACCACCTGTCTATTTCTATCCTTAAGTTGGAAGGGTCACAATATAAATATTAATAATCCAGTCTGGTAATTCTAGAAAGGCATTTCAGAACCTGGGATGAAACCCAATATTCTACTTATGCAAGACAAATTACATGAGAATCACATAGCTATTTCCAAGTAATTCATTATAAATGACTATGACTACACATGCATAAATTTAAAACTTTAAAAAATCCAGATTCTTTGTTTTTTTGGGTATGTATTTTAAGGGAGAGTTTGTGACTATAACACATGTTGTAGTGAATATGAAGCATGTTGCACTTCTTAGAAGAAACATGTCTTATGTTATGTAGGCTGTTTTTAAATACATGTTTGTCTCATCTTAAAATGAAATGTTTAGTCTATTTTACTTAATAAAAGTTTTGAAGAAATAAATTATATAAATCTATAATTCTATGTTTAAAAAGAACCTACATTAAGCTTATATTAAATTGTTTTAATAATTTCTATTCAATTTGACTTTCTTAACATGGTATATTTTTATCTAGCCCCCTGAATTGCTCATTAGAACATATATACAACTTCAAAAAGTATTTTAAAATCATGAAAGTTAATGAATAAATGAAATATAAACTGAATGCCTATGTATTTAGACATGACACCAAATATTTTAAATATGAATATGTTTCATATGTGATAACTGATCCAAGGTACCATGTGGATAAAATTAATTAGTCACATTTACTTTTTGTTTTCAAAATCTAATAAACCCATATTAAGGTTTTGTAAATAATCATGGTAAAATTAACTTACATGTTTTCTGTCAATAAGAATATGTACTGTGTAAAAATTTTGATAATTTGTAAATATATATAAGTTAAACCTCATAGACATATTTCATAGGCTTTATATGTATTCACTTTGATCCTCACTAGCAAATGACCAGTAACTTCATTTCCTCTAAACAAGAAGTTAAAGATTGATGAAGCAATTAAATGTAATTGTGTATGCCTTTATTTAGATTCACTTGGTGTAAGTCATATTTTAGTGTGTGAAGATAAGGATAACTTTAAATACTGTGGAAGTAACTACTTAAACTAGTTTGCAATTTCAAATTTTCATGTATGTTGAGCTATATTTACTTAGCTATAAATAGGGATACACATCTTTTAGGACACATCTGTTTGTTAAGCAAAAACATGACGCTCGGGACATTTCGTTGTGTACATGTCTGTGTGTGTCTTTCATAGTTAGTAAGTCAAATTCTGCCATATGGTGATCAATTCCATTTACTAAAATTATATGGATATAACTAAACATTAGCTATTATGGTTATAATCATATGAAATAATCTCCATAATCACATATAGTTGGGCCCTGCACCTGTTTCCTATTCTAGTGATTTCCTTTACCCATGAGATGATTGCTAACAAAATTTCCATACTATGCAAAGCATTTATTAAAAGTTTACTGATTCACTTTTCTTTTTCATCTATAAAAATGAATAGAAAGGGGGCCGGAGTGGTGGTGCAGCAGTAGAGTGTTTGCATTGCATGCGGCTGACCTAGGACGGACCATGATTCGATTCCTGGGCGTCCCATAGGGTCCCCTAAGTTAGAAGTTATTTCTGAGCACGTAGCCAGGAG
Source organism: Suncus etruscus (assembly GCF_024139225.1). Taxonomy (NCBI): domain Eukaryota; kingdom Metazoa; phylum Chordata; class Mammalia; order Eulipotyphla; family Soricidae; genus Suncus; species Suncus etruscus. The sequence continues at coordinate 74,520,445 of NC_064855.1, forward strand.
TTACCTCTGAGCGTCACTGGGTGTGGCTTAAAATCAAAAAACAAACAAACAAAAGTGAATAGAAAGGACTCTAAGTTATATTGTTAGAAAAGAACTGTATTTATTATTTATTGAAGCTAGTTAGTTTTTATTGAAACTTATTAAATAATGGCAGAAGATGGGGCTTGAAAGATAATACAGTAGGTAATATTTTGCTTTTCACAAGACTCACCTGTTTGATCTCTGGCACTTCCCAACCAACCGTGAGTGATCCATGAATGCAGAGCAAGTAGTAATCCCTGAACAGTACCAGGTGTAGATCCCCTCCCAATGAAAAAAATAAATTAAATATGTGAGGGAAGAGAAAGTTAGACATGTGTGTTCAATAGGAAACACAGGCTTATCCAGACTGAACATAGCCAAGCAAACAATTATAGAAACAAACAAGTGTGATTAGTGTTGAAAGGAGAATACAGGCCTGAAGAGCAAGCTACAAAGAAGAATATATAATAAGAAATGTTAAACTATTATCAATATAATCTGCAGGGTTTGCTTGATACAATAACTATAACTTAACCAGTTACAATTTGTGTAAAAAATTAGTCACTTAAATTATATTTTTCCATTCATTTATAACATGACCTATTTTATATCACATCTTATTTATTTAATGACTTATTTATATCATGACCTATTGGGGGAAAAGCAAATACATAAGTATTCACTACATATAAAAGAAAATTTAGCTGTACTAAAAGCAACCTCTAATCTTTTAATTAATAGCTTTCTAGATATAGCCTCAGGATGCCATTAGAAATTGAATGAAATGGAACTAAGTATGCAAGGAAAACTTTATTCTAAAATTTCAGAATAAAAAAAAACATTCTTAGGCAGCTATATTGTATAATATAGTGTTTATTTAGACACTGTGTGAGCTAAAAAGTAAATCTAGAGGGTATTAACATGAGGGTTGGTCCATATGGTAAGATATTTTGTCAATGAGAGATTGTTAAATTAGTCCCTATCCTTTCATAGAGACCTAAAGGAAGAGTCCTATATCTGGATAATATCATGCCAAATTAATGGCTATCAACTTCTTAAGAAAGACTGCCTATGGATGTAGGTGACTTACATTTGAAAAAGCCAAAGAATTATTTAAAATTTTAAAATTTTCTAAAATAAATATATTAGGAGTAGTGAAGTGTTCAAGTTTGGAATCAACCTATTGAAACTATTCAAGCTGATATAGTCATTAAGATTTTTCAGAAACTGAAATACAGAAACTTTTTATTCTTTCTCTCCATTTTACATTTATATTAATGCCATTTTATATTTGTTTTCTTTTTCTTTTTTTTTTTTTTTGGTTTTTGTTTTTTGGGCCACACCCAGTGATACTCAGGGGTAACTCCTGGCTATACACTCATAAATCGCTCCTGGCTTGGGGGAAAATATGATTCTGGGGAAAGAACCAAGGTCCATCCTGGGTCAGCCATGTATAAGGCAAATGACCTACCTCTGCAATATCACTCTCCAGCCCCAAATTTGTTCTTTCTTTATTGCTTATATATGTCCTTGTTATGATTAAATAAATATAATTTAATAATTTGTATATTTTAGAATAAAATTTTTGAGGAAGTGCCAAAAATTGAACCATGACAAGTGCTCTAATGCTGGCCCTCCATATCTGCAATTTACTAAACAAATTATTTTCTCAAAAGAATATAGAAAAAATAGGGGCCGGAGTGGAGGCACAAGCCATACGGCTTCTGCCTTGCCTGCGCTAACCTAGGACAGATTATGGTTCAATCCCCCGGCATCCCATATGGTCCCCCAAGACAGGAGTGATTTCTGAGTAATCCATGAGTGTCACGGGTGTGGCCTAAAAATAAAATAAAATACAGAAAAAATAGCAAAATATAACAAAACTGAGTGCAACTTCTTATTACTTTATGGATGTATACATGATCAAGTACTCTCTTTATGTCCTTGTGGCCTTTATTTTTTCTTGACATTTTTTGGTGAAATCTCATTCATATTTCATAATCTCACTTAAATATCCATTAGTTTAAAGCTTATTGCCAAAATACATAGACTAATATATTTATACCTTGGCATTGTACTCTTTGTATTACATAATTATTTTGTTATGCAGATTACAACTTGCATTTGAAGATTTGCCTCATTCAAGGTTATACCTATGTATTTTATTTTATGCCACAGATCAATTAAGTTATAAACAAATAATTTTTAAATATAACAAATAGTTTTAAATACATAAATAAGCATTAAATGTTATTATGAAGAACTTATATAAAAATATATAAACAGATTTTAAAAATAAATGTATTTTACATATTAATCTGGTAAAACTTTTTAAAGCATATAAAGCATTGGTAAAATTTCAATTACTATTATAAATTTCCTTAAATATTGGATCCAATATATAATTATAAATAAAACAGCCTATAATTATGATAAACAAGAATAAAGGAAAAATCAAAAGGAGAATCTGTAGAGAAATTAATTAACCCTGAACTAAGTAAGATTTATAAATAAAAATTGAGAAATATTTAGACTTGATTTGGAAGGCACCTGTCGAAACATTATTCAGCGTAGTATTTATTTGTTGTTGGTTTTTTTTTTTTTGGTTTTTTGGGCCACACAGCATAGTATTTGTAAATAATTGCAACTAACTCAAAAATATATATCACCTTTATATTAGAGCAATATCATATAAATGGAAAGTGGAAAGAACTGATGAAAACATTTCTGCAATTAGTGGGAAGTTACAAAGTTACTTCTTTCATCCAAGAAGAGAATAATAAGCAAAATACTGTCATTCCAAAATAAATATAAGAACCTTTCTTTGTACAACTCTATTAATTGAGGTCTTTCTCAAACTCAATAAGAATGATAAAAAAGTAGTGAAATTTATTTATTCATTTATTGAGAACATAGAAAATTAATACAATTGAATAATAAATTGAGTTCAAAGCACAGGAATAATTTTTCTTTAATGTCCACTTCAATTCTTATTAAATGATAATTTTTATTAATATTGTATTTTTCAGTACTAAGATATCACTTCAATTCATATTTCAGTTATGGTAAGATATATTCTATATCAAGATAAAATTACCACTTTTATTTCAGATTTCATATTTCATATAACAGAAGCAGTGAATGTACATGTATAAAATGCTTAATTTGGGCCCGGAGAGATAGCATGGAGGTAAGGGGTTTGCCTTTCATGCAGAAGGTCATTGGTTTGTGTCCCCGCATCCCATATGGGCCCTTGATCCTGCCAGGAGCGATTTCTGAACATACAGCCAGAAATGACCCCTGAGCACTGCCAGGTGTGATCCAAAAAAAAAAAAAAAAAGCTTAATTTGCCCAATCTATTTGAACAGAAAGCATCATATATTCTTCTTATTTACATCTAGTAATAAATACATTAAAAATGATGGAGATATTGCAAAATAAAAAACACTCAAGCACAGAACAAGCAACTTATTTATTGGCAGAATAAAGGGATCTTAGAATTAAAAAAATATCATAGCAATTATTTTGTCCAAATTGTTCATTTGTTTATTTTATCAGATTTATACAGCAATGATTTGAGTATATCTGAATTTAGCTTTGTTCTATTTTTAAAGCTAAGCTAATACTGCAACTAAGTGAACTGAATGAGAAGAATTATCTATATTTTTTCTAGTTTAAGAGATATAAAAATCAATGTAGATAAAATATTTATTTTTTCACAAACATAGATTTTAACGAGATTTTTAATTAAGTGAAACTTGTTTAAATCCAAATTATCTTTGCAGAAAATTCCTAAAATATGTATTTCTTCTTAAAGCATTTTAAATTCTGAAGCTAGTGTTAAAAAATAATATAAACTGTATTTAAATTTTGATGAATGGTGTTTATATAAACGGTTGTTTCCACCAAACCAAAACATCTCCTAAATATCTCTCCCTACCACCAAATGGAGATAAGAGTTCAACTCCAAAACCATATACAGAGAGACAAGTGGTACATAAAAAATGCTGAGCAACTCTGATTTCCAAGGTAATGCAAATTACAAAGATAACATGATAGATTATCACCTCACACTACTGAAAATAATTTTTATCAAAAAAGCTAGGAAGAAAGCTGAACAATAGCACTGTAGGAGGGTCTCTACCTTGCACGTGGTCACCAGGGCTCAATCCCCAACATTCCATAAGGTTCTCTGAGCAATGCCAGGAGTAAACCATGAGTGCCTCCGAGTGTGGCCCTCAAAAAAAAACAAATGAACTAAAACAGCAAACAAAGCTAGGAACAACCATAGAGATAAGTATATGGAGATAAAAGAACATTCATGCTCTGTATTTGGGGATATTTGTTTATCCTCTATTAAAAGGAAATAATGTGGGGACTTGAAGTAAACATTGTAATAAATATGCCATATGAAACACATAGAAATTTATTTGTGAAGGATAAACAGAACATAGGGTAAGGTGCTTGCCTTGCACAGAAACTACTAGAATTTGATCCACAGTATCTTATAAGGTACTAGAGCACTGTTAGAAGTAATTCCTGAGTGCAGAGGCAGCAGTAATTTTTGAACTTTTTTGAGTATGACCCAAAAACAAAACAAACAAACAAACAAAAAACAACCAAAAATGCATATGAAAACAAAGCTTTATATTCTGATTTCACAACCAATATGGACTGAGTTGTCAGTGAATTAAAAAAGTACCATTAAACTTTTTACCATTGCTATTGGATGAATTATTTTCATCCAGTAGCGATATTGATAAAATAATACTAGCATGTTGGTGGTGCTCTTGAGAAGATATATGGTAACACTAATAATATAAAATTTTATGATTTTTAAATCAATACCATCTCAATAAAATTTAAATAAAAACAAAGGATTTATTTTGAAATGAAAATACAAAACTTGATGCAAGCATAGGTTTCTAATCTAATGATTGATGCAGTAAACTAAAATTTAAAAGTCTGGGGGCCGGGCGGTGGCGCTAAAAGTAAGGTGCCTGCCTTGCCTGTGCTAGCCTAGGACGGAGTACGGTTCGATCCCCCGGCATCCCATATGGTCCCCCAAGCCAGGAGCAACTTCTGAGCGCATAGCCAGGAGTAACCCCTGAGCGTTACCGGGTGTGGCCCAAAAACCAAAAAAAAAAAAAAATTTAAAAGTCTGTTTTCTGATACTGATCTTAAAGTTACTATTACTTGATAATTTTCCTAATTTAGGGGAGAAGAGTAATCATGGTAACATGGTAGAATAAACATGATTTAAGTGAGGTAGAGTAAATATAATAGAATATAACTTTAATTATATATATGTATATATGATTTTTATTTCATTAAATTTAGAAATATTTTATTAAATATTTTGCAAATATATTCATATGAAATAGTGATAAAATATTTTCTATATATTTGTTTAATTTCTTTCATCTTTTGCTCTTAAATTTATATTGGATTCATAAAATAGATAGTTGCTTCTTTGTGAAAATATTCAATGATATCAATGCTATTTTTAAATAATGAAGAAATATGTGTAAAGCTATCTGATATATGGTAGTCTATTACGTTTAAAATACTAGACACATGGCTATTATGTATATGTATATATTGATTCCTTTTCAGTTTTTGAGAGTTTTAGAAGAAATTTAAAAATTGATTCTATGAAAAACATTGTAAATGCCTATATTATTTGCATGTGTATAGTTCTTGATGAATATTATTTAGGTTCTATCTTTTGTGGTAATATGCTATTTACCAATCTCATTAGTGCTACCATTTATTTTGTATTTTTTTTAATTTATTTTGTTTGGGGACCACATATAGCAGTACTCAGGGGGCCAGTGGTTGGCTGTTTTCAGAAGCAATCCTTGTGGTACTCAGGATCCATATGCAGAACTGGAGAACAAACCTGCCAATTTCAAGCAAGGCAAAAGTCTTTTTAAATTTTTTTTTGGAGGGGGCGCACACCCGGTGACGCTCAGGGATTACACGTGGCTATGTGCTCAGAAATCACTCCTGGCTTGGGGGACCATCTGGGATGCCGGGGGATCAAACTGTGGTCTGTTCTAGACTAGCGCTGGCTAGACAGACGCCTTATCAATCCGGCCCCAAAGCAAGAGTCTTACATCTTATGCTATATCTGGTACTCCTATGTTGTTTTACTGGTTTCTTTTATATCTACTTGATATTATCTATGAACGTATTTAATCGTTGTCATGCTAAAAGTCAGGTTTTTCTTCTTGTTGATGTTATTTTGGAGCTTTTAGAAATGGATCCCAAAAGGGTTCATTTACAATAATTTAAAATACTTTTGATTATTAAATGATATATTTATTAAGAGAAGGTTATTTCATTGCAAATATATTACTTTAATATATTCTGAAAATTAGAACTGGAATAATCACTAAAAATATTTTTATAAAATAGTTGAAAAATATATCTCTTTAAGCAGTCATGAAATTAAAGCATTTTCTCCTTTTATATGAGAAATGTTCAAGATAGATAGCAGTTAGCTAAATGTTCATGGATTTAAATTGCAAAACAGAAGCAATGCTAAACAATCTGCATATAAAAATAAAATATAGATTTTTTTTCAATAATTAAAATCTACATTACAAAAGTATAAGTGATAACTCTATTTAGAAAAAAAAATGTTACGGGTTTTGTTTTGGTTTTGGTTTGGAGACATGACAGCAATACTCAGAAATAGTGTCCAAATCTATACTCAGAAATTAGTCTTGAGATTTCTCAAGGGACCATATTAGATGCAAAAGATAAGACTCGGGTCTGCCACAAGTAAGGCAAGTTCCCTAACCAGAGAACTATCTTACCAGTAACAAAAAGGCAGTTAAAAATTGTAACTTTTGCTATAATTCTTTATTGACTAGCTGATGAGATAGTGTGAAAATGGCATGAAAGCTCTGCGTGAAAATAACTTAAGCATCTTTAAATAGAAAGAAATTTCATGCATGCAGAAACTTCCTGCTTCTTTAAGCTTAAACATGTATTTCTATATTAAAAATTATAGAAAGAAAAATGTTAGAAGTACAGTACTCTTCATAAGTAAAGTTCATATTGAACCTTGATTTAAATTTTAAAATATGTATCAAACTTATAAATCAGATATTTATGTACTTTTTAGATTCTTAATGAACATGTATATGTACACATATACATACATAGAATATATATTAGGAAAAATTTATCATAATATTATTTCTGAAAACTAGTACTGTTTACATAGTGATAGTTAAGAGCATCAAGTTTTGTGAACTATATTTATACAAAACATGAAATATTATATAGGTAAAAGTAAATTATGTTCCTCCTTTTAGAATTGATTTTATATAACAATTAATTATATTAAGGAGTCATTTGATTAAGTTGATTGCCAAAGTAATGCTTTCAAATGCATTAATATGGGGTAATATTATTTTTTGGAGAAGAAACCTGGAGATCTTCAGAAGAAAGACAAATAAACTGCAAGTTTTCTGTTATCCAGAACTATTTTCTTAATTTATTCTTTTCTGAGAAAACATGCATTTTGCCAACATCTTAGTGTCTTGCCTAACATATAATTAGTAAAATTACAAAGATAATATATGAATCACTAAATATATAGATTGCAATTATTAAATATAAATAAACATTACATAATTATGGGCAAATAATAAATTATTTCTCAGTTCATTAATAACTTTGACAGTGTATGACTGAAACTCAAATATCAACACCTTTTAACTATCTAACAATGATTTAATAAAAACATTAGAAAAACATTAATTTGACATTAATGTTACATATACGCTTAATCTTATGTTATTTTCAACCAATTTTCATGTTTTATTATATCTGATACAAACTTAAAATGCATTATTGTGCAGTGTCAAATATCTTGTTTATGTCATAAGAGCTTTATGATATTAGAATACATTAGAAGCATTTAATCATTTTAGATCAAAGTTTATTCCCAGGATTTGCTTTTACTAGCTTTATGATTTTGTCCTGATCATGTGCCTAACACTTTAAGAAGATTTTTTTTCATTTCTATTGTTTGCTTTTTTATCTGCGCAGATGGATCTTTATTCTAGAATTGCAGCAACATCATATAGTACAATGCTTGACAATTATTGGAAGAACTAAGCAAACCATTTTATATTATGCCTTAAATAACTGCATTTCCAAAGGTTGCAATATATATAATAAATGAATGTAATTTAATAAAACAGTATAGAACATTAATTTCTGTGATAGATTTTCTATATTAGTATCCTAGTTCTCTTAGTTTGTAGCTGGTTTCTTGGTCAAATTATGTAATATGAAGAATTGGGTTTACTTATGAAAGTGCTCTTAAGAAACAGCATGGAATGTGCTTACCACCTCTATAAGATTTTGAGAAGAACTTCTTCAGCTCCTGTTTGCAGCAGAATTAGAAACCTGAATCTCAGGCAGCAGCTGAAAAAGTCTTATTCTTTTTTATGGAGAAATTGGGAGTAGGTTGTTTTTTTTTTTTTTTTTCTGTGCAACCTTGAGTTGAGAATTAATAGGAAGTTATCGTGCACACTTTTGATTTTTTTTTAAACCTAGACCTATTGAATGTCAAATCTAATTGTTTAACAGATATAGGTTATCTGAGATCCTGGGGTGGCAGAGTACAAATTTAGGATGTTAATTAGATGTAAAAACTTCTTGGTAAAAGCTGGACATTTACTTTTGTTGCTGGAAGGAACTTCAGAAAGAATTCTGGGAAAATTATCATTCTTTTAGATTCCTGGGAATATTTGCAGTCAGTACTTAAATATATTCTGATTATAAACTGGATTATTGGGTAACAGCTTGGGAAGTTTGCTTCAGATCCTGTTCAGAGGGAAATGGCCTAATGAGGTCTTTTGCTCTGATTCTGTGCATACAGCCACTGAAAGATCTCATAGGTCTTAAACAAAAGTGTCCTCTTTGTTATGATAATGCAGAATTTCTGTGAGAGAATTTTATTGCCTATCAATGCCAGGTATTTTGAGGGTCTGAATTTGTAAATGGTAGCCACAATATATTGGAGAATAAAATATTTGAAAAACACTATCCCTACGAGAGAAGCAATAAAATAAATAAAAACATTAAAAAGGAAAAAATTTTTCCACTAATTTTTCTTCTTCTAGAGAGATGCCAGTGAGCCTTGAGACATAGGCTAGTTGGAACCATAATACCTAGAAGCATTTAGCAAGGAATGCAGTTAAACATATTCCAGAAGAAAACTGAAAGGTGAGTCTATTTGACTACAGTGAATCTGGAGTGAGTAGCTTAGGAGTTTTTATACAACTCGGGAACATAAACATCTTTTTTTTTTCCTGTGAAATTTGTGAAAATAAGCACCATTATCAAACAAAGGTGAGTGTGGTTGACAATTTGACTATCTACAACTTGGTGGGAGTTTAAAAATTGAGGTTAATTTGTTCCAAAATCTACTCTTCTCAAAGAGAAGCTCAGACTTGAGGTTCTCTCCCAAGACCAAGACTTTTGACAGCTTTGGTGAATAAGAAGTGTCTCAGTCTTCTGAGACTATGCTAAACTGAGAAGCTTCTGCACATCAAAGAAATAGTGCCCACCATTCAACAACCACCGACTGAGCGGGAGAAACTATTCACCCAATACTCATCAGATAAGGGGCTAATATCCAAAATATACAAGGCACTGACAGAACTTTACAAGAAAAAAACATCTAACCCTATCCAAAAATGGGGAGAAGAAATGAACAGACACTTCGTCAAAGAAGAAATACAAATGGCAAAAAGGTACATGAAAAAATGCTCACATCATTAATCATCAGGGAGATGCAAATCAAAACAACTATGAGGTACCAACCATCTCACTCCACAGAGACTGGTGCACATCACAAAGAATGGCAATAAGCAGTGCTGGTGGGGATGTGGAGAGAAAAGAACTCTTATTCACTGCTGGTGGGAATGCCATCTGGTCCAACCTTTATGGAAAGCGATATGGAGATTCCTCCAAAAACTGGAAATTGAGCTCCCATACGATCTAGCTACACCACTCCTAGAAATATAACCTAGGGACATAAAAATACAATACAAAAAATCCCTTCCTCACACCTATATTCGTTGCAGCACTATTTACAGTAGCCAGACTCTGGAAACAGCCAAGATGCTCTTCAACAGATGAATGGCTCAAGAAGCTGTGGTACATATACACAATGGCATATTATGCAGCCATAAGGAGATATGAGATCATGACATTTTCCTATACATGGATGTACATGGAATCTATTATGCTGAGTGAAATAAGTCAGAGTGAGAGAGAGAAACACAAAATGGTCTCACTCATCTATGGGTTTGAAGAAAAATAAAAGACATTTTTGCAGTAATTCCCAGAGACAAAAAAGAAGGCTGGAAGATTCAACTGACTACATGAAGCTCACCACAAAAAGTGATGAGTGTTGTTAGAGAAATAAATACAATGAGAACTATCATAACAATGTGAATGATCGAGGGAAGTAGAAGCCTGTCTAGAATACAGGTGTGGGTGTGGTGGGGAGGAGAGAGATTTGGGACATTGCTGGTGGGAATGTTGCACTGATGTAGGAGGGTGTTCTTTACATGACTGAAGTCATACAACTACAATCATATTCGTAATCACGGTGTTTAAAGATAAAGAAAAGAAGTAGCTCAATCTTCAATCTATTTGGTCATTGTATTTTCTACATCACCTTGGGTAAGAGTCATTCATTAGTTTCTAAATGGTTCATTTCTTTGAACCATGAATAGTTGTTTATTTGGTGTACTGATGAGAAAGATAAATTTAGGAGCACCCTATAGTGCCAGTTTAGTGACTCTTGGAAGCTTTTTAGATTCCAGAGATTTCTTTTTATGATGATAGGAATAAAAATAACATATGCAAAGATTTATTTTATCATTCTTTTAAGTATTAATCAATCAAGGGATAAATATAACATGCTTAAAGAGTACTAAATACAGTATATATAAATATATATATATTCAAACACAGTTAGCTAATTCCTTGTCTTTTAATTTAAAATTATTTATGTACAAAGCATTTTCAAAAGCATGATAAAAATTATTGTGATACAGTATGTACCTTTAAAGTGAGAAAAAGAGAAAAGAAGTTTGAACAAAAACAGCAATTATAACTCTTTATTGAAGTGTAATTATATCAGAGATCCATGCTGGACGTGTTTATCAATTCATTAAATATGTTTTAATTCTGTTCTTATAAATTTATAGAATAGATTTTCTTTCTTACATTGTGTGTTTAGGGAAATAACAAAGTAATAAGATAGCTTGAAGGAAAGTTAATTTAAGAAATTAAATTATCCAATGCAATAAAGTTCACACTAAGTGACATTTAAGCAATATATCACAGTATTTAAGGTGGTATGTAGTTACTGTAAATTAATTTACACTCTGGTTATTTTGCTAATTTATTGTGTTTAGCAAAATAACAGCAAGCAGAGAAGTGCTCAAACCTTTGTTGTTGATTGATTAATATTTTAGCCATGTTATTTTTTTACATGTATAATAAATGCTGTACATATAGCTATTAAATTTCAATGCACATGGGTGCCTTATAATGATCTTATCTTTTAAAGTTACTTTAGACTTGAATATAATTTTCCCATGATGTACAAATTTTAATTTAAAAAATGTATTTCAAGTGGCTGGAGAGATAGCATGGAGGTAAGGAGTTTGCCTTGCATGCAGAGGACGCTGGTTCAAATCCCGGCATCCCATATGGTCCCCCAGCCTGCCAGGAGCAATTTCTGAGTGTAGAGCCAGGAATAACCCCTGAGTGCTGCTGGGTGTGACCCAAAAACAAAAACAAACAAAATAATGTATTTCAAGCAAATCATAAAAAAAAAATCATAAGACTTTTTTTCTCCTATGAATATACTCTAATTATTATCACTTATTGGCAATATTAAATATATGAACGTTCCAAAAATACAAAAACTATACAGTGATCATAATCTTAAAAATATGACATAGCTTGGTGAACATAAAATCATATTTTTGTTTTTAAACAAAAACTTTGATCAAAATGTATTCTTTTTACCTTTTGTTATGTTTTAATTTTTCAAGAAACAAATATTTAATAAAATATTTAAGACTCTTTTACACATAAGCAGAAGATAATGTACCAATATGGAATATAATTGCAAGAGTTTATTACAATTTTTGCTGCATGTAACTTGTAATCTCTCATATCAAAATATACTTTAGTCTTTTGTTAAGTATTTAATGTATTAATTTCTTAGAGTGGTGCACCATTATTGCATTAACACATAAATGACATACCAATTTAATAAATTATCATATATGACAGTGACATTATTTTCATTAAAAGATGATAGAAACCATTTTGAATAGTTTAAATTTATTATTATCAAATGCAAATGAGTAGGCATTTTCAAGGACAAAAATAAAAAATGAGAGACATCTTCTACTTATTTCTCAAGGACTAACGTTATTGTTGCAGTTTATAAGTAAAACTCAAATAAACTTTACGAAGAAATTTTAGCCTGGGAACTAAAAATTAAAAGTGATATGACATTCAAAATGACCTATATTGTATTCAAATTTCCTTATTTTCTAGGACAATGAACTCTGTGACAAAAAGGCAGACAGATCTTTAGCACACAATGATGTTATCTTTCAAATTACAATATTTTTTACTAATATTATCATTGATTTGACATGTTCTTGGTGACAATCTCTAATTTATTTTAAAACTCAAATGACATTAATGGGAAACATAAAATTTGATGTTTACCAAAATGAATCATAGGTTAAAGTAGAGAGGCATGCCCCTTTGAACATACATTGGAATGTTAATTATAGACTTAGTACCAAAAGTTGAATGCAGCAATATCTTCCCAGGTTAGATAACTTACTGACGAAGATGTGTTTATTCTATGCAGTTGAAAGCTGGACTTTGAATGCATATTAATGCAAAAATCAGAGAGGTTGAAAACACATTATAAAATCATATACAGATAAATAAATTTTCTTAAATTTGTCTTTTTCTAGATGAAGATGTTATATTTTTTAATTAAAATGATTTCATGCATCAGACCAGAGAGATAGCACAGTGTTAGGGCATTTGCCTTGCACACAGAAAACCAGGACAAACGATGGTTCAAATCTCAGCATCCCACATGGTCCCCGAGCAAGCAAGGAGCAATTTCTGAATGCAGAGCCAGGAGTAACCCCTGAGCACCACCAGGTGTGATTCCCCCCAACCCGGAAAAAAGAAAACAAACAAACAAAAACCCACAAATGACTTGCATGGATTTAATTCTCTTTTTTTTTTTCAATCAAAATAAGCAAAGTTATACTTTGCAAATCATACAAAAATTTAAAAAATTATAGAATGGTCCTAGAATAGTTTGGTATTAAAATTTCATTCATAGTATGTTAAATTATAAACTAAATAGATAATTTTCTTATATTCTTTAGATGAGGTTTATATTCTTTAGATAGAGTATTTATTTAGGTAGAGATTTTTAGATAAAGTTTTATTGTTAGATTATGATTCAATGTCAAAATAAGACCTGGGTTCATGTTGAAGAATTTGCTTTAGCAAAGATGCAACAGTTTTAACAGCTATCACTTAAATACTATCGTCTTCAAGCTAAGTGGCAACTTGATGATACTCAAGTGAGAAAGAGGTTGGATTTTATTTTTTTAATCCTTGCTTAAGTCAATATGTCACCTTAAATGTTGCATCTACAGAAGTCATATTCATTTAACCCAATTTCCATCTCCACAAGGGTGAGTTGGTATGTGACATATAATTCCCAAACAAGTTTGAGGTAGATTCAGAGAATTAAATCCCTTATACTATATGAAAGTTTGCTGTATTTTGTCAACTTTCTTTTGTGATTCAGAATTTTCTAAGCCCCAATTTTGTTTGTTATACTACAAATTAAATAAAATTTACAACATTTTTTAAATTTTATAACAGCTCTTACATTTTTATCAATAGACTTCTGGTCTTCACAGTGCTTTCTAAAATATTTAAGAATTTAAAAATTGGGGCTGGAGAGATAGCATGGAGGTAAGGCATTTGCCTTGCATGCAGAAGGTTGGTAGTTCGAATCCCAGCATCCCATATGGTCCGCTGAGTCTGCCAGGAGCGATTCTTGAGCGTAGAGCCAGGAGTAACTCTTGAGCGCTGCCAGGTGTAACCCTAAAACAACAACAACAACAACAAAAGAATTTAAAAATTATATTTGTGCTAAATATAATTTGATCATCTATTGATTCTTTTTGTTTTGTTTGTTTTTGTTTGGGGGCCACATCTGGCAGTGCTCAGAGATTATTCCTGGCTCTGAGATTAGAAATCTACACCTGGCAGGCTCGGGTATCATATGGGATGCCAGGGGTCAAACCGGAGTCTAGGTTATAGCATGCAAGACAAATGCCCTATCATTGTGCTATCACTCCAAATTCTTGATTTTTTTTTTTTTTTTTAGATTTTGGGCCACACCCGGTGACACTCAAGGGTTACTCCTGTCTTTGCGTTCAGATATCGTTCCAGGCTAGAGGACTATATGAATGCCGGGGATTGGATGGAGGTCTGTCCTGGTAAGCCGCATGCAAGGCAAATGTGCTATTGCTCCGTCCCAGCCCCTCCTGTTTTTTTTTTTCCCACAAGAATCTTTATATAAAGAACTCCTTCAATTTCATTGTAATAGAAGAAAGAGACACTCAAAAGTTTTTCATACAATGCTAATTATTCGCTTCCTTTAGTAATTTTATTAATATCCCTGTGGTCATATTATAAATGGATCTCTATCTTAATAAAGTATCCTCAACTGTGACAAGGCTTGCATTTTATTTTACTTTGAATAAAAAGAAGGAAAAATAATGAGCGAGTTCTACCAAAAGTTACCATATATAATGATGAACACAATCATGTCATTCTAACCAAAATTTCAAGATTTAAGGCAATAATGCTTCATGTAACATTCTGTAATTACATTGGAAAATCTTTAAAACATGGACCATGATCAAAATAAATATAACCTGGCAATGTACTTATCCTGATTCTGACCTGATGTGGATTTTATACATATTTTAGCAGTCGGCTTAATCATATATAGTTAACCTTATACAATATTAAATATTTTTCAAGTACTCTTAATTCTAGCATTATTCTTATAAAATACTTCATATTTTATTTTATATCTGGGTTTTTAAGTGGTTGCACTATCTGGTTAGTATCTTTTTTTTTAAACATACCTAAAGAAGCTCAATTATTTCTGGCTCTGTGCTCAAGAGTGACATTGGTGAAGTTTAGGGGATCATACTTAATGCTGGGATTCAGATCCGAGTTCGTGAGTGCAAACCAAGAGCTTTATCTCATATTATCCCTTTGGTATGAGATACATGATCCGAATTCACAGTAAAAAAAATAAATGAAAATGTGGAACACAGTCCTTTAATTGCTCATACTCTTTATTTACAGTTTGATATTGTTACAGTTGAATTATGTGAAGTGGAGAGAAGAGAGCTATTGGCCTAAAGAGTAGAATCTACTGTTTTTCTCTTTACCCTTTTTAGTAACTCTGAAATTTTCTGATAATGTTGGAACTATGGACATCTATTATGAACATTCATATTTTTGCTTCTCATTGGTTCCATCCCATAGTTGTCTAATTGTACCTGATTTCCACTTGATCAACAGGGCTCAAATATTTATTGCCACACCTGACACATCTGAGGAAATTTTTAGGAAATTTTGTGGTGGAGAAAGAAATTACTCTTTGAGGAAAAAAAAAATTAGATTAATGTCAAACTCAAACCTGTTTTGTTTTTAGTTTGCTGTGTTTTCTTTTCTGTTTCCTCTATTACTATTACTGAACAGAATTTTAGGAGGAGATAGATAGTGAAGTAAATTAAATAATATAGTTAAATAGTGAAGTACGTTAAATATTTAAAAAATATGAAGGGAGAGAAAGAGACTAAGACTAACTAAAGAAAGCACACAGGCTTCCCTAGGGTGGAGAGAATCAATTATTCAATAGAATTGGTGATTTCCAATATAGAGAATTATGCTATAGCATAAGGGAAGGAATTGCTTGAGAAAAGTCTGACAATTTTTATATTCAGGGTAGACATTATAAAGATGAAATTATTTTTATAAAAAGTTTGAATATTTTGTATACCCATGAAATAAATGTCTTTAAAGGGAGCCAGAGAAATATAACAGCGATCCATATCTGACTGTTTTATATGTTCTCCTGAACACCACCATGAATGATCCCTAAGGCAGAGCCAGGTGTAAGATTTGAGCACCTCCAGGTGTGTACCAAAAACCAAAATAATTTTATTTTGGGGGGTTTTTGGTTTTATGGTTGCTGGAGTTCATCAATGTTCATTACTCAAATGACCTTTGTCATTTATATATATATATATATTTTTTTTTTGAGCCACACCCGGTAACGCTCAGGGGTTACTCCTGGCTATGCGCTCAGAAGTTGCTCCTGGCTTGGGGGACCATATGGGACACCGGGGGATCGAACCGCGGTCCGTCCAAGGCTAGCGCAGGCAAGGCAGGCGCACCTTACCTTTAGCGCCACCGCCCGGCCCCTGTCATTTATATTTTAATGTTTTTTTCTTTCTCTGGTACAAACAGCTAATTATGTGTTTATGTATGGAAGTATATGCTATTTATAATGAAGTAGATAATTTCTCTATTTTTTATCTTGCCAGAGTTAATTATTCTTAGTTGAACCTAATTAGCATTTTCCTTTATGAAACCTTTAATATGAACTAAAATCAGTCATGCACAGAGACTACAAGATATGACTCAATTAGGATAGTATAGATATTAACCTTATTAACAAAGATAATCTGGAACAAGGTATGAAAGATAAAAGAAACAACTAGTACTAATGTCATTGAGTTATCATTAAAATTTATATGCAAAACACTAGTTTAATTAACCACCCAATTTAGGTAAAGGAAATCTCTAAATGCTCAGATGTTTAAAGGAAAAATTAAAGGTAAATTAAACCTAGGTAATTTGCTAAAATTCTACTGATGGTTTAGCTGAAGAAGCAAATACCAAACAAGATATTCAGTACATTTATGATTTTCATTCCATGATCATATTAAAAGGAGCTATTCATATATTTAGTTTTAGAAAGGGAAATTTTTTCTCTAAAGAAATAATTTCAGGTCACCAAACAGAAAATAGACAAGTAAAACTCACACAAGAGGCAACAAATTAGATTGTAGGGAATGACTTTAATCATAAGGAGTTTAATAAGAGAATTTTTTTACAATGGCAATGTAGGATATTAGAGAACTAGAGAAAAATATGAACCAAACAGAAGAAGCAGGTGGGAACCCCAAAGATGTTGGACAGTTGTAAAAACTTTCAGCATGGTGCTCATCTAAGGTAGAGACTATGTCAGAGTTGGAGTGAACAGATGGGAGATTGCAATTCTGGATCTTGTTGGGTACTATAAAAGATTATCTCTGTTCTTCATTTTGGATTATAAACAACACATTTCTTAACCTTGCATAGATCCATTTTTATGACACCTGTTATCTTTGAGAATGATCCTGACTTCCTCACTGTGTCTTCTTGTGATTGCTATTGAGACCATATCTAACCTAGTTCAAAATATTTGATTTTTTCCTTATTTATATTTATTTTAAAG
This sequence comes from Suncus etruscus, assembly GCF_024139225.1. Taxonomy (NCBI): domain Eukaryota; kingdom Metazoa; phylum Chordata; class Mammalia; order Eulipotyphla; family Soricidae; genus Suncus; species Suncus etruscus. Next base: position 74,538,164 of record NC_064855.1, read on the forward strand.
AATTAGCTCATAAAATCTAGAGATCAACATTAATATCATGGCATTTAGGAAAAACTTTTTGACAATTAGAATACAAAGAAAAAATGAGCTGGGCAGTAGTAAGTACTGTATATAAGAAAGGTATTGATAACATAAATATGTATATTTTAATATTTAGGTAATATATAGTTTTTATATCTATATATATTTCCAAAAATAAAATAATTTAAGTTGAAAAATAACACATTTAATATATTTTAAATTATTTACTTATTTACTTATTTTAGTTTCGGGGTCATAACCAGCAAGTTCAGGATTTAGTTCTGCTTCTGCACTCAAGGGTTATTACTGGCAAGGCTTAGGGGACAATATGTGGTTCTCCAGATTGAATCCTAGTCAGACACATAAAAATTAAGCAGCTTACCTGCCATATTTTCTTTCCACTCCCTAGATACTTATTTGTAATTAGGTAAACCATATATACATAATGTTGAGAACATTAGACTATATACAGGTCTGTTGATTTGGTACTTAGACTAATGATTTGGGCCTTCCAGAGGCTTTCAGGGGTATAATCTGGTATCCATGTAGTGAAAGGAATTAAGTCAAAACTTACATATGCACTCCAACCCTTCAAATTGTTTATGAGCTTCTAAATTATAATGATTTGGATCATTAGTAATACTAGCATGCTATAATTGGATTTGTCATTATTATTTTATTATTTGCTATTATTTTCACTATTTTGATTTCCTTTTAGGTTTTCATTTCTTATTTTAAAAATTTATGGAACAAAAATAGAATTTTTAAAATATATTTAATTGTTTAAAGGGGAAATCTTGAGTACTGTTCAGAAGCTTTAGATTCCCTTCAATGCACTGGTCTAAACATAGAGCACTGCTTTGATCCTGCAGTGCCTTGGCATATACAATCTCAGTGGTGCCAAGGGGCACCAGGGAATACTGAGTAGCACTCAGGGATCTACAAGTTATACCCATCAATGCTTATGAGGCCAGGTAGTTCTGGGTTTTGAGCCAGGGTTAGTGATATATCCCTTTAGACTAACCAAAAAAAATCTTTTAAAATAAAAGTATTACTTATATACATATGAGATTCAGGGGATAACTTCAAAAAGAATAATTAAATTTGGAAATTCATATGTACATATGATTATTAAAAACAAACATGAAGTACAAAACCTTGGCAAATTCAATAAAAACAAAGTGATCACGAACTGTACGTCTAGGAGATAAAATAAGTGTTTTCATAGACTCCGGAAAGAACTGAAGCAATGCCTTGATAAGTGAAATTGTGATCAAACAAATATTGCATTTTCGAGTTTTAGCAAAAAAATGTTTTCGATCTGTTGAGCAGCAGTTTGGATTAAATAAAGGGTAGTATAATAGAATCACTGGAGAAATAGTACACAATAAAGTTGAGAAATAGAGAGCTAGGCTAGTAGAGTCAGTCTAAAGACAGAAATGTCTCTTGATTATGCTTTCAAATCCCTTGACTAGTTCTTATTCCTCAAGGCTCTCTTGGCTGCACTAAAAAATTCTATCTACTCTGTGCCTGCTTTAGCATCTGAATTTGTCTAAATAAACACATAAATACTTACTCTCTGATACTACGCTGTTTATCAGTAGCCTCTCCAGACCCCTTTTGTCAGGTGAAGTTTATAATAATGTTTCCTAGTTCTTTCACTTGCCTATGCTTTTCATGAAGGTAAAGGTAGCTACACTAATTTTTTTAAGAGGTCAGATTGTTCCTTCTTGTAACAAATAAAAGTGTACCTGGATATTTGTAAGGAATGTTATAATGTTTGAGGTAATGCAACTTGTTATATTTGCCTCTAGTTTGTGTTGCCATGTTCATCTGTAGCAATCCTATCTCTGAGTTATAAATTTTTACTTTCTGGGTCTATAGTGCTTAGCAGTGAAGCTTTGTTTTTTATTTTTTTTAAGATAGGTTATCTGCTTTGCTCCACCTGTACGTTCACAAATCTAAGGAGAGGGCTAAAATACAGCAGATAAAGCAGGACACGTGGTCTCCACAACTCTTCAAGAATGATCTCTCAGCACAGAGCCAGACAAATCCTGAGCACCACACAAACAGAAATCCACATTTAAAGGAGTACATATTTCAGGGTTCATTTTAAAGACTACTTTTCTAAATCATGAGCATCATAATTCTATCTTCTTGTATGCAAAGATCTTATTTCACACGTTATTGTTATTCACCATGTTTCAGTTTTTCTTATATATTTTTATAATGAATGAATTGGTTATAGTTTAAAGCCCACAACATTTATTTTTCTATTTATAAATTTCTCTTGAATTTTAAAATAATTTTATTGTCTATTATGATATATAATTTAAATAGATAGACCATGTTGGTTTCTATTTTTAGGAAGCAATAATAAAAATTCATATGACGATATATATAGAATATAATCAAGATTTTATTGTCCTAGAACAAATCCTTTTGAACATTTCAGAAAGACCAATATTATTATTATGGCACTGTATTTTGTTCAAAATTAACTCAGATTTTGTTGATATTACTGTATACTAATATCAAACAAAAATGCATCTATTATTTAAAAATTCTGTGAAATGGTCAGTATTAATTATTCAAAGAAGAAATTTATTTAAGTATCTGGTTGTAAGCATGTGTGTTGAATTCATTAGTATGGATTTTGAAAGAGAGCAAGGCCTAAATAATGGACTATACTTGAATTTTAATTTAAACCCAGATTCTTGAACATATTTTTGTGTATAACATACTTTACAAACTGGTTGTTTTTTTATGTGCTTCTTAGAATATTGCTTTGTATTTGTTAGATATAAGAAACCACATCTGATACACTTTCGACACTGCTCAGTGATAACTCCTGAAAGTGCTCAGGCAACATATATGGTGCTGGGGATTGAACTAGGAATAGCCAAAACCAAAGTATAAGACAACCATGTATTTTGTATCAAGTTTCTGTTATTTTATTTTATAATATTCTTAAAACTTTCATATTTTGAAATTATTTTTATATTGGTAAATATAATAAAATAATAATAATGACTATTGCAAAAAGTCTAGTTTAAATAGCTCTAATTTTATCATATTTAAGACATCATATACATTAAAATTTATTACTGAATCATTTAATTATAATAGCTCTAATGAGAAAATTTATTGTAAATGTCTCTGCTGCTCCTCTCATTTCCTATTTTCTCCCTTCTATTTTCTTTAACTTAAATGATATTTAACTGGTAGGATTTTATTTTACTTAGCTCAGGATATTTATAGTATATACTAAAAAGTCTCTTGATTTTTATTTGCCTTTTATTATTAGCAATAATAATTTAGCTTGAAATAAAATCATACTATTTATTTTAATGTAGGTATAGAGTTGATTTCCGGGAATATATGCAATCTGTTTTAAGATTTTATTTTTAAAAAAACACTTACTTAAGGTTTAAGGTTTTTTTTAATTCTGATGAACAGCTTTCCATGTGTGAGTGATTCTTTATTACCTCATCATTTTTAGCTATTTTCATTACCAAATTCACTTTTAATAATATTTAACTTTAGTCAGTATGTGAAATGATTACCATACTTTAAATGGTTTCTGAGCACTTCTAGGTGCATTTATTTTTCTTAAAAGCTTCTTCTGAGGAGGTTTTTTTTTTTAATGTCCTGGTAAAACAAATAATAATTTTGCAATCAGCTTAACAAAAATACATTTGCATTGGTATGTATAAACATTAAGCATAAAACATTATGAATTATCAAAAGCAATATTCTGCATTTTAGGGATTAAAAGCAAAACAAAATAATGTTTTTATCTTAAAGAAATATTTTTTTGTGGTTTTTGGGTCACACCCCGCAGTGCTCAGGGGTTATTCCTGGCTCCAGGCTCAGAAATTGCTCCTGGCAGGCACGGGGGTCCATATGGGGTGCCAGGATTCGAACTGATGACCTCCTGTATGAAAGGCAAACACCTTACCTCCATGCTATCTCTCTGGCCCCTTAAATAAATATTTTTAACTTACACAAAGCATTCATTCATTCAATGGCGTGTTATATTATTCTATGTTATGAGAATTACTATATATATTTTACTAAGCAAAATCTAATACATTTTATATTTTGGGAGAAGTAGAATGAAAGAAACGGTCATTTCTGATAATACTTGATCACTCAGATTAGAAATGTTCATGTTAAAGTCTAGAGATATGTTACTGCTTTTGTCCAGTGCTATTGGGGACTAACACTGGCAACCAGTAGACTAAGACTAAGGAGTCCCCAGGACTCTCCTTCAAGGGGCACATGATGCTGGGCCTTAAATTTGAAGCCTGGTTTTTGTAAATCTTATGCTCCCCACCCTTCTTACCTATTTTCCTGACAAAAGGGCATTTCACATATTTTTAATAGTAGTAGTGTATGTACTGCCATCATCATTTATATATACATATATAGTGATTATAATGTAGTAAATAGAATATCTAAATATTTATATTTATGAATTAGGGGTAAAAAGAACTATTGTTCACATATTACCTATATTTAATACCTTCTTTTAGAATGCAATTTGCCTTCTTTTAAGAATATTGCCTTATTTTAGGGGCCGGGCGGTGGCGCTGGAGGTAAGGTGCCTGCCTTGCCTGCGCTAGCCTAGGACGGACCGCGGTTCGATCCCCCGGCGTCCCATATGGTCCCCCAAGAAGCCAGGAGCAACTTCTGAGCGCATAGCCAGGAGTAACCCCTGAGCGTCACAGGGTGTGGCCCAAAAACCAAAAAAAAAAAAAAAAAAAAAAAGAATATTGCCTTATTCTATTATCTTATACTTTAAGAATAAGGCTTTATACATAGTTCCTAAAACTTATAATATTACATGTTTATTGTTTAATTTTTTAGCCACATCTGGCTATGCTCAGAATCTTTGTGTTTAAGAATAATTTCAGGTGGAACTTACTACTGGCTATATGCTCTGAAATTGCTCCTGGCTTAGGAGACCATATGGGACTCAGGGGATTGAACTGAGTCCTGTCCTGGGTCAGCAAGCATACTACTGCTGCCTAACACTCCCAAAATATTTTAGTAAAACATTTAAATTTTTCCTATCTTTTTTCATGGACAATGATAAGTTTAAACAGTAAAAAAATATTTCATTTTTTAAAGTCATTCATTTTTAAATTTTAAAAATCACCATGAATTACCAAGTGAAACATTATTAATGGTCAATGATTCAGCACAAACCCTTCACCATTGCGTCTTTCCTCCACCAAGTCCTCCAGTTTGGCATGTACATTTTCATGTTACTTTTTTCCAACTGTGGTTTGCAATATTGAAAATATATCATGCATATCACTTTACAGACTTTAAGCACTCAGTTCTAATCCAAATTTAGCACATGCCGTTATCATTGTTTCCATCCCAACCCATCTGCTCCTACTATGGAAAGCTTTCTTCAAAGGGCCAGTTCTCCTGCTCTTTGTTTCTATTATCTTTGGGCATTAGTATATTTATTATACATAATAACATAATACTATTATATTATATAATATAATAATATCTTATTATTTTTTCTCTATAATCCAGCTCTTTGCTCATATTATTTTGGGCATTATTCCCTGACAGTATTTCTTTATATTACAGAAGTCAGTGGAATTAGTCTATGATAATGGGCATTTTATGAAATAGAATTTCTTATTTTCCTTCAAAATTTATAGTTGCCAAATTACTATTAGTTCTAAATATAATTAAAATTTAAGATATAATTTAATTTATGGAGGCTAACTATTTTTTTTGCTCATTTTTGGGGTACATACGGTGACTCTCAGAGATTACTCCTGGTTATACATTCAGAAATCGCTCCTGGCATGGGGGACCATATGGGACACCAGGGGATAAAACCACTGTCCATTCTAGGTTAAGGCTTGAAAGGCAAATTCCCAACCGCTTGTGCCACCACTCCAGGCCCACTTTTTCTTAAAGTGGGGTTGATTCTACAAATGTTTACATATTATATTCCAATACAAAAAATGTTGTATTGCATTGATAAACTGAAAATGTTACTGACAATATATTATAAAAATAATTTTAATCTTTAGTTTTGAGATTGATAAATGTGACCGTAATAAATAGGCTGGGAAATTTTGAGGTATTCTTGAGTATGCCAGTATTCCTGGAAACATTTTGTTTCTGGAAGGATTCTTAAATGTATTAATTAAACTAGTTTTTAAAATTTAGTGGCAGAGTAACTATGTGATCAGAGCAAAAAATATACTAAATCGTCTCAATTATTGTATGCAGAGTTAATGATTAGTGCTTCTCTCTACCTGGTAAAGCTTTAATCATTTTTCCATGGGGCATGGTGTTTCTTTTACCAACAGCATGACAATGACAATGAAAATCATTTGTGTCATGAAGATAAAAAGTTACAAAGAAATCCCATCAAAAAGTAGAGAATCAATAAGAAAAAATTAAGCTGAGAAAGTAAAGCAAGTAATTGGCAGTCAGTAATGGGCTTTCAGCAGAGAAACAAGCTATGCTTTGTTTACAGAAAAGGCATAGAAAAAGCTCTCTCTCTTCGCTTTCTATCTATTGCTTTGTCAGCAGCTCTTCTCACTTGTTCCTAGTAATACAATCTCAATTTAATTCAGGAGGCAACCTGTAGAGCCACAGTGTGAATTTTGATTTATGTAACTAATTGTTACAATGACATTTCTTTTTGCAAGTTATTTATCCACCTAGAATAAACCTAAGTGTATTCGCCTATTAGATCATGTGAGTCTTGATCTAATATTTTTGGCAATCAGTTATGGGAAGTATAGAAAAATTGGAGAGATATTTCTTGAAAATATAATGATACATGTAAATATTCTTAGAAAATGAACCATTTTGTCACAAAAATTTCTTCTTGTAACTGACCATAGAAACTTTGAGAATTTAATCTTCTCATCTAATAACAGATGTCAGAGAAAAAGAGAAAATAGTTATAACTGGGTTTTCTGAAAATAGTTTTGTCTAGATAAGAGAGTTCTGGAATGCCAACCTTTGCGATTATCATTAAAAAATAAATAATTTTCTTCTACATATCAGCAGGCCTACTTCAAGATGGCATACTATTAAATTCCCAGAGATACTGAAGGATACCAGGTTTATATTTTGTGAAATTCAGATGCTATGCAGTACCAGGGATCAAACTTAGGCCCTAACCCAGGGGTCTGCAACCTTTCAGACATAAAGAGCCACTTGGACCCGTTTCCGAAGGAAACTGGGAGCCGCAAAACCATTGCAACATTTAAAACAAATATAACACTGCATATATTGTTTCTTACCTTAATGCTATATACGTCACCAGGTACGGCTGCCTCCATTGGCTCCGCTCCTCAGCTCCGCCTCACTGCTATAGATATAGCGGAGAGAAGCGGAGCTGAGATTAAAGCAGTATTTTTTTTTTCTGACATCGGCTCCGGAGCCGCGGCAAGCCTTCAAAAGAGCCGCATGCGGCTCCGGAGCCGCAGGTTGCCGACACCTGCAACCTATTCAAGGCATTCACACCAGCACTGTGTCCTTTCTCCCTGTTGTGAAAAGATATAGATAAAACTTTGCATGCCTCATGATACTATTGAGAATCTTCCCACAGGTAAAGCTAAAACAATTTGGAATCTTCACATGTTGACTTGGCTAAAAGAAATTGAAGCCTGATGTATGCAAAATCTAATATACCCAGAACTGGAACTGAGAGTCAATGATAGTTTACTTGCCTTGCAGAGGAAACTCTTTGTTTTATTACTGGCAACACAAACACAAAACAAAAATGAATAACTCCTTGACAACAAGATGTCTCCAACAGCAAGATCTTTATTGAAGTTTCCATATTCAGAAAATATCTAAACAGTAAAATTTAGCATAATCTTAAGGAAGAAAAGGAAGAGGAAGTACAGTTATATCAAATAAAGCAGCCTCTATCAATATCCTAAAAGTCCTACTCAGTAAGCTCAGAGTATTTCTAAAACATGCATGAAAACAAAGATATGTGTCTCATTTCCTTCGGAAAAAAACTGGCTGCTTATCTCTTCCCCCAAAGAGAAAACCCTTAAGGGGTACAGACTGTGAATAAATTATCTTTGCAATATGTTTTGACGAAACAACCTATCAAAAAAGGACACAGATAAAAACAAAAGTCAGAATTTGATCTACATTTGACTATCAATCATGCGTATTTGTGCATGTTACTAAAATACATAAATATAAAAATATATCTTCTCAAATACTAATATCCATTGTTAAGCCTCAGAACTCCCAGATTATTTATACAAATCACCCTCTTATCATCTCTTTACAAACATAAAGTATACTATTATAATATTTTATAATTCGATGGTAAATCATGGTATTTTAATAAAAAATATAGCAAATAAAACGGTGGAGTAAGCACAAAGTACTACTGAGAAAGCCAAGAAATAAAATGAAAAATCTACCAAAATTTGAGGCCGGAGCTGAAGCGCAAGCCTTAAATCTTCTGTCTGCTTTGCATGCGCTAGCTAACCTAAAAGGATCCACGGTTCGGGATTTCTGAGCGCATAGCCAGGAGTAACCCCTGAGTGTCACCGGGCCACTGAAAACCAAACAAACAAACAAACAAACATCTACTAAAATTCAAGTGACTATAAATTATGTTCATATAAGTATTTGTACATATAATATTAAGAACGGTAAATAGAATATAGCAATTAGTGTTAAGAAAACTGTGGATATTTACATTTATGTTAAAATACATGTTGTTTCAAATTACATGTAAAATGAATATGAGAGAAATATACAAAATAGGTATTGAAGTAAAAGAGCCAGAGATTAAATTTTAAGAAAAGTATTTAATAATGATATATTAGTAGACTAAAATAAAAATGTTAAATGAGAGAAAATCAAGTTTGTTTAGAATTAATTTTATGTTTGCAGTTTTAGGCAGAATTATAATGTGTAAAATAATATAAGGAATACAAGTTGAAGAAGTTTAAGGAAAACAAATAATTAAAGTAGTTAAAATATTAATTAGAGTTAACAGGTATAATTTATTTTTGTGACTACATAACTTGTTATTGATTGTATCACTTGATAAAAATAGACCATTATTTATGATGGACCAATGCTATTCTCTTGGTCTTTCAAATTGTTTACAGATAAATGCTATTTGATTAAATTCAAATGTTCCTGTGCAGATGAAACAAATATGTTTAAAAAAACAAATTATATTTTTCTACGATGTTATTCCTTGTACTTTTAATATTATTCCATATATATAATTTGTTTTTCTTTGTTTTTGGGGCAATACCTGGTGGCACTGATGGGTTACACCTTGCTTTGTGTTCAGAAATCACTCCTGGATGGCAGGGGGAAGGATGATATGGGATGCTACGGATCAAACCTGACTCTGCTGCATGCAAGGCAAATGCCCTACCAGCTGTACTATTGCTTAGCCCCCTCATGTATATAATATTCATACAATTATTTATCGGTGTATTACGAAAGTCACATTTTCAAATATAGTATAAAGGTGCATATTAGGTGCTAGAAATAGTTGAATGGGAGATATATTATTTTGAAGATAATATGTAAGGAATAATTTCCAGAGGCGAAAATACAATGATTGATCAAATGCCTGACATAAGTTCATTTCCCACTATCACCTGACCCTCAAGCATCTATTGGTTTGAATCTGGTGGCCTGGCTTCTGAGCAGTGTCAAATTTGCCCTGGGGCAAGCCTTACAATACAGAGCATAAAGTAGCTCTGCTAACTTGTATCCTGGCATGTCAGTTTTGTTAGCTAAGTATCTCTGAAAGCAAACCTAAATTAATATGTAGGCATTAGGGAAATTCCCTCAAATAAATAAATTTTAGACATCTAATACACAATATAACGAATATGGAAAGGAAATTTGTAAAATCAGCCATCTTTAAGAGACTAAAGCTTAATTATTTTTGTGCAAAAAGTGATAATTTTGTGAAATGATGTAATTTCTTTTATAATAGTAATAATCAGATTACAGAATGTTCAGTAAATACACTTTCATATACTATTGTTAAATATAATATTGTCATATTTTAGATATATTTTAATTAAATAGAGAAGAATATTTTTTTATGTTTTTGTTTTTGATTTTGGGCCACACCTGGTGAGGATTAGAAGTTATTCTTGGCTGTATGCTCAGGTATTGCTCCTGGCTTGGGAGACCATATGGGATGCCAGGGATCAAACCAAGGTCTATCTTAGATCAGCTGTGTGCAAATCAAGCACCCTACCACTAAGCTATTGCTCCTGCCCCATAAATGGAGAAGAATATTCTAAAGAAACTGTGGACTTAAAGATATTTATCTTCATAATTGTCAACATTTACCTTTGCAAAAAGGTGTTGTGGCCTACTGGCTAAATCATTATTTGATTTGAATATACATGAAGTCAAAATTATAAAAATAAGGAAGATGGTATGAATGACTGGATCATTAGTTTCATCTGTTATATCTATGAAACACAGAGGTTTTGAAACCCCAAAATTCTTTTTGATGTTGTTTTAGAAAACAAAAAATATAAAATTATGAATTCTGATAGAAAAGCAAGAGCTTTATTTAATATAAAGAGTGTTGAAATTTAACATCTTAAATACAGATTAGCTTGATAAATATAGAAATACACTCTTAAAGTTTTAGATAGGAATTCCACAAGAAATTTGTTAAGAGCAAGAAACCAGTCAGCTTTGGCTTGAAAATAGAGTACTTTCCTAAGCAAGGCATAATTTATAATATATTTTTACAGTGCTCAGTATAATAGATATATGCATGGCACAAGGCTTGATGCCAAATTTCTTTGGTTTCCTTATCTGGTTGCAATTTCGCTGATGGTGAAGACATATAGTGCAAGTTAAGAAATCATCCAAGATTGAGGCATATGTATAGTCAACCTCCCAATTTAAAATGGACTTATTTTATGCTAAGAAACTAATTTCTTAATTTCACTGACTTTTAAAAGACATTATCACACTAATGGATTCCTTTACTGTTCACATTTCAAACATTATATTAGAATATTCTAGCAAGATTTTTGTTTGTTTGTTTTTGTTTTTTGGTCACACCTGACAGTGCTCAGGGTTTACTCTTGGCTCTTTATTCAGGAATATTTCCTGATGGGCTTGGAGGGCCATATTGGGTAATGGGTATTGATTTTAGATCAAGGCAAGTGCCCAATCTACTGTTCTATCTCTTGCCTATAACACATTTCTTTAGCTTCGAATCCCTCATAACCCTATCCTACCCCTCATGAATTTTTGAAGCAGTTCCATGAAGTCATATCAGAAAATAGATACAGACAAAAAGGGAAATGCTATTTTTAATTGACAGGATAATTACTGAAATACATTTTCCTTAAAATGGAACTTTTAAGAGCATCTTAGAATGTATCAAGAAACAAATGAGCAGTTAATGTAGAGAAAATAAATGTCCTCATGAAATAGTGAGAAAATCTATCACTCAGAAAGAATGCTTTATTTTTTTATAAATGCACCAGTGGTTAGCTGAAAAAGCAAAAGGACTGCTGGTATAAAAATGCAAATTAGAGTCTAGCATTAAAAATGATATTTCTTCAAAATTTCCTCAAGGTGATCTTTGCTCATTCTAATATTTGCAATTATTTGTGAAACATTTAAAATTACTTCCTAAAAGTAATTTATATACTTAAAAGTAATTTTCTCAGTAAAACAGAAGATAGAATATTTGGATGTTTTTCCATTTTACCATTTTATTCTTTAAGAGTAAAAAATGTTACTTGTTATATGTTATCTGCAGAGAAATACTATAAATATAATCATAGATTATATTATTTTATGTCACACTTTAAATATAAAATAAATTAATTTTGAAATGGACAACAGAATTGCTAATATATATAGTGATTAGGCACTAGAAGTGGTAGGTGCTAAAAACAGTTAATCATGTAATTGAAAAAAATAAATTATGTCTTCAAATAATAATGTCATTTTAGTTTTAGTGATGAGGCATATTATAAAAGTCAGTTCACAAGGTTTATATGTTCACTTAGGCAAGGGATTTTTGGCATAGATAAAGAAATTAAATTGTTTGAGAACATGCTTAATATAATTCACTTTAGTAATAGGTAAGTAGTCAGTGGTTATCTCATATGAATCTGAGAAAACAGTTGATCTTGTTTTTATTTCTAGTTGCATAAATAAAAAATAACTCTAGTTCATCTTTCAGAATAAGCTAATTTAGCTCTGTTTGTATTCATAAACTGACTTTGTTCTGTGAATTCTTTAGTAGCTTCTAATATTTTTAATTGTCTAATGTAATTTATCTTTTAAACTTTATGTTTGTTTCAGATACTCAGATTTTCTGATGCTTAAGAAGCAAATTCTTAAAAGATCAGAACTCTTTTTAATATAAAAAGTGTTTGTTTGAGCCACACCCAAAGTCCTGCCTCTGCTTAGGGGGTTACTCCCAGAAGTTCTCATGGGGCCATATAGAGTGGCAGGGATTAAGCCAGGATCCACTTCAGACAAGGCAAGTGTCTTATTATTATATCTCTGGCTCAAAATCAAAACTCTCTCAAAGTTTATTGAGTTGTGGTTGTACCTCACCATAAAGATCTAATCATAGGGCACGGCATCCTAGATGACTCCCAGAAGCAAATAAGGGCAATAGTTTTAATGAGTTGAAAGTGAATATAAACAGTATGTGGTCCAATCTAATTGAGTGTGACTATGACTTTGTGGACTATTAAGGTCTGGAAGTGTTGCTCCATGTGGTCTCATGGTGTCAGCACTTGTGGCCTTAGGTTATTTGGACATATTCATAGCTATCCTTTTCTGTGTGCATCTGACTGTGTGTCTATATGTTGTTACATGACCATGCACCAGAATAACTGGTCCAAGATGTGAAGGAAAAAAGAATCATGCTGGTATGTTAAAATAAAAAAAGATTATTATAGGATTTGTCTTTGAATAGTATGCAGATATTTGCTAAAATACTACTACTACTACTACTACTACTAATAATAATAATAGTAAGAAGAAGAAGAAGAAGAAGATGATGAAGAAGAAGAAGAAGAAGAAGAAGAAGAAGAAGAAGAAGAAGAAGAGGAAGAAGAAGAAGAAGAAGAAGAAGAAGAAGAAGAAGAAGAAGAAGAAGAGGAAGAAGAACGGGATGAAGTAACACTTATTAAAGTTGGGAATTGTGCAGAATAAAATTTTATCATGAGAGCTAGGATTATACTGCTCCCTGTTCTATCTCATGTTGGATAACCTGAAAAATACTCTTTGTGCTAAAATCAAAACATCTCAATTGATGTAAATGGATGATTTAACTCACTCTTAACAGTTATATTCTGTATGATGCAAATTAAAAGAACAACAATAAGGAAAACTAAGAAAGTATGTATTAATGATCAAGACATTCAACTGCTGTAGTAATACTGTTAGGAACTTTCTTTTACATATTAGTCTGCTTCATAGGGGTTGGATAGCTAAAGAAGCTTTAGTTAATGTGTCATTTTATCTTGCTGTAAACTGAGGGACACTTGGCAGCCATAGTCCCACAGTATGCAGATGACACTGGGAGAACGAGACTGCCTTTCATCTGTCTCAGATGTAGTTTTGCCAGATTTCTGTTGTCATGCTGTTAGAGACACATTAAAAGGAACCTATCAAATTTGTAGTTCAAACAAGAGATTAAAAAAAAGAAAGAAAAACTGAAAGGCATGAAGAATTATCTGGAGCATGTGTAAATAAGAATCCTTCTTAGTTATAATGCAACCTTTGATATTGATGCTCAAATTCTAAGATTTCTGTGATCTACATTACTTTCACTTAACGCCAGTTGTTAAAACTCAGTTGTATATAATTTACAATGTCAACATCTAATGAAAACAAAATACAAAAGAGGAAATAGATGAACACTGAGTTCTTTTATAAGATCAATTCTTTTTATGAAAATTTTTTATTGTGATCAAATTGAATTATTAGTCATTCACAGTAAAATTTAAGGTACATAGTGACAAAGAATTAGGGCCATTCCCACCACCAGTGTTGTCCTTCCTCCAACCCAGTTTCCAGCATGCTTCCCATACTCTTCCCAACTTTTCCTTTTGGACTGCTAGTGTAAGAGATCTCCTTTGTGTATAGCTTGCTGTAAAATAAGTATCTATTCTGGTGGGTTTTAGGTTTGGTGTTTAAGTCTGATCATTTTTTTCTTTCCACTCAATGTTTATATGATTGGTTATTCCTGGTACCATCCATTTTTTTCTCCTCAAGTTATGAAGGAGAAGAAGATAATTTAAGTTCTATGGTTCTGTTGGAAAAAGAAAAGAAAGAAGAGAAAAATAGGATTAATTATTAACAAGAAATTTAGTTACCATGTTTTTGTCTATAGGCACCTCATGGAAAGTATTCTGCTATTATTTGCTATGAGAACCATTTAAAGACAATAATATGATATGCCTTTGATCAAATATCAAGCTACTTGATGCCTGTGCTATGTACAAGATATATAATAGACCACACTATGAAACATTTAGTGGACTATTCTTGAATTTTATTTCTAAGGCAACCTAATTTCTTTTTTTTTTATTTAAACACCTTGATTACATACATGATTGTGTTTGGGTTTCAGTCATGTAAAGAACGCCACCCATCACCAGTGTAACATTCCCACCACCAATGTCCCAAGTCTCCCTCCTCCCCACCTAACCCCTGCCTGTACTCTAAACAGGCTCTCCATTTCCCTCATACATTCTCATTATTAGGAAACTTCAGAATGTAGTTATTTCTCTAGTTAAACTCATCACTCTTTGTGGTGAGCTTCCTGTGGTGAGCTGGAACTTCCAGCTCTTTTCTCTTTTGTGTCTAAAAATTATTATTGCAAGAATGTCTTTCATTTTTCTTAAAACCCATAGATGAGTGAGACCATTCTGTGTTTTTCTCTCTCTCTCTGGCTTATTTCACTCAGCATAATAGATTCCGTGTACATCCGTGTATAGGAAAATTTCATGACTTCATCTCTCCTGACAGCTGCATAATATTCCATTGTGTATATGTACCACAGTTTCTTTAGCCATTCATCTGTTGAAGGGCATCTTGGTTGTTTCCAGAGTCTTGCTATGGTAAATAGTGCTGCAATGAATATGGGTGTAAGGAAGGGGTTTTTGTACTGTATTTTTGTGTTCTTAGGGTATATTCCTAGGAGTGGTATAGCTGGATCATATGGGAGCTCGATTTCAAGTTTTTGGAGGAATCTCCATATCGCTTTCCATAAAGGTTGAACTAGACGGCATTCCCACCAGCAGTGGATAAGAGTTCCTTTCTCTCCACATCCCCGCCAACACTGTTTATTCTCATTCTTTGTGATGTGTGCCATTCTCTGTGGTGTGAGGTGGTATCTCATCGTTGTTTTGATTTGCATCTCCCTGATGATTAGTGATGTGGAGCACTTTTTCATGTGTCTTTTGGCCATTTGTATTTCTTTTTTGTCAAAGTGTCTGTTCATTTCTTCTCCCCATTTTTTGATGGGATTAGATGTTTTTTTTTCTTGTAAAGTTCTGTCAGTGCCTTGTATATTTTGGAGATTAGCCCCTTATCTGATGGGTATTGGGTGAATAGTTTCTCCCACTCAGTGGGTGGCTCTTGTATCCTGGGCACTATTTCCTTTGAGGTGCAGAAGCTTCTCAGCTTAATATATTCCCATCTGTTAATCTCTGCTTTCACTTGCTTGGAGAGTGCAGTTTCCTCCTTGAAGATGCCTGTAATGTCCTGGAGTGTCTTGCCTATGTGCTGTTCTATATATCTTATGGTTTGGGGGCTGATATCGAGGTCTTTAATCCATTTGGATTTTACCTTCGTACATGATGATAGCTGGGGGTCTAAGTTCAATTTTTTGCAAGCAGCTATCCAATTGTGCCAACACCACTTGTTGAAGAGGCTTTCCCTGCTCCATTTAGGGTTTCCTGCTCCTTTATCAAAAATTAGTTGATTGTATGTCTGGGGAAAATTTTCTGAGTATTCAAGCCTATTCCACTGATCTGAGGGCCTGTCCTTATTCCAATACCATGCTGTTTTGATAACTATTGCTTTGTAGTACAGTTTAAAGTTGGGGAAAGTAATTCCTCCCATATTCTTTTTCCCAATGATTGCTTTGGCTATTCGAGGGTGTTTATTGTTCCAAATGAATTTCAAAAGTGTCTGATCCACTTCTTTGAAGAATGTCATGGGTATCTTTAGAGGGATAGCATTAAATCTGTATAATGCCTTGGGGAGTATTGCCATTTTGATGATGTTAATCCTGCCAATCCACGAGCAGGGTATGCATTTCCATTTCCGCGTGTCCTCTCTTATTTCTTGGAGCAGAGTTTTATAATTTTCTCTGTATAGGTCCTTCACATTTTTAGTCAAGTTGATTCCAAAATATTTGAGTTTGTGTGGCACTATTATGAATGGGGTTGTTTTCTTAATGTCCATTTCTTCCTTATTACTGTTGGTGTATAGAAAGGCCATTGATTTTTGTGTGTTAATTTTGTAGCCTGCCACCTTGCTATATGAGTCTATTGTTTCTAGAAGCTTTTTGGCAGAGTCTTTAGGGTTTTCTAAGTAGAGTATCATGTCATCTGCAAACAGTGAGAGCTTGACTTCTTCCTTTCCTATCTGGATTCCCTTGATATCTTTTTCTTGCATAATTGCTATAGCAAGTACTTCCAGTGCTATGTTGAATAGGAGTGGTGAGAGAGGACAGCCTTGTCTTGTACCAGAATTTAGAGGGAAGGCTTTTAGTTTTTCTCCATTGAGGATAATATTTGCCGTTGGCTTGTGGTAGATGGCTTCAACTAGATTGAGAAAGGTTCCTTCCATTCTTATCTTGCTGAGAGTTTTGATCAAGAATGGGTGTTGGACCTTATCAAATGCTTTCTCTGCATCTATTGATATGATCATGTGGTTTTTATTTTTCTTGTTATTGATGTTGTGTATGATGTTGATAGATTTATGGATGTTAAACCAGCCTTGCATTCCTGGGATGAAACCTACTTGATCATAGTGGATGATCTTCTTAATGAGGCATTGAATCCTATTTGCCAGGATTTTGTTGAGGATCTTTGCATCTGCATTCATCAGTGATATTGGTCTGTAATTTTCTTTTTTTGTAGCATCTCTGTCTGGTTTAGGTATCAAGGTGATGTTGGCTTCATAAAAGCTATTTGGAAGTGTTTCCGTTTGTTCAATTTCATGAAAGAGTCTTGCCAGGATTGGTAGTAGTTCCTCTTGGAAAGTTTGAAAGAATTCATTAGTGAATCCATCTGGGCCTGGGCTTTTGTTTTGCGGCAGACCTTTGATTACCATTCTAATTTCATCTATGGTGATGGGGGTGTTTAGATATGCTACATCCTCTTCCTTCAACCGTGGAAGATTATAAGAGTCCAAGAATTTATCCATTTCTTCCAGGTTCTCATTTTTAGTGGCGTAGATTTTCTCAAAGTAGTTTCTGATTACCCTTTGAATCTCTCTCATATCAGTAGTGATCTCTCCTTTTTCATTCCTAATACGAGTTATCAAGTTTCTCTCTCTCTCTTTCTTTGTTAGGTTTGCCAGTGGTCTATCAATCTTGTTTATTTTTTCAAAGAACCAACTTCTGCTTTCGTTGATCTTTCGGATTGTTTTTTGGGTTTCCACTTCATTGATTTCTGCTCTCAGCTTTGTTATTTCCTTCTGTCTTCCTATTTTTGTGTCCTTTTGTTGAGCATTTTCTAGTTCTATTAGCTTTGTCATTAGGCTACTCAGGTAAGCTCCTTCTTCCTTCCTGATGTGTGCTTGCAAAGCTATAAATTTTCCTCTCAGTACTGCTTTTGCTGTGTCCCATAAGTTCTGATAGTTTGTGTCTTGATTGTCATTTGTTTCCAGGAACCTTTTGATTTCCTCCTTGATTTCATCTCGGACCCACTGGTTATTGAGTATGAGGCTGTTTAACTTCCAGGTGTTAAGGTTTTTCTTCTGAGTCTCTTTGGAGTTCACAAATAATTTAAGAGCCTTGTGGTCAGCAAAGGCAGTCTGCAAAATTTCTATCCTCTTGATATTATGGAGGTATGTTTTATGTGCCAGCATGTAGTCTATCCTGGAGAATGTCCCATGTACATTGGAGAAGAATGTGTATCCAGTTTTCTGGGGGTGGAGTGTCCTATATATATATCCACTAAGCCTCTTTCTTCCATTTCTCTCCTCAGGTCTAGTATATTCTTGTTGGGTTTCAGTCTGGTTGACCTATCCAGTGTTGACAAAGCCGTGTTAAGGTCCCCCACAATTATTGTGTAGTTATTGATATTATTTTTCAGATTTGTCAACAGTTGTATTAAATATTTTGCTGGCCCCTCATTCGGTGCATATATGTTTAGGAGAGTGAATTCTTCCTGCTCTACATACCCCTTGATTAATATAAAATATCCATCTTTGTCCCTTACAACCTTCCTGAGTATAAAGTTTGCATTATCTGATATTAGTATGGCCACTCCAGCATTTTTATGGGTGTTGTTTGCTTGGATAATTTTTCTCCAGCCTTTTATTTTGAGTCTATGTTTGTTCTGACTATTCAGGTGCGTTTCTTGTAGGCAGCAGAAGGTTGGATTGAGTTTTTTGATCCATTTAGCCACTCTGTGTCTCTTAACTGGTGCATTTAGTCCATTGACGTTGAGAGAAAGAATTGTCCTGGGATTTAACGCCATCTTTATTTCAAAATTTGGTGTGTCTTTTGGGTAGTCTTGTCTTAGATTAGGTCTTTCAGTTTTTCTCTTAAGACTGGTTTTGTGTCTGTGAAGTTTCTGAGCTGTTTTTTGTCTGTGAAACCATGTATTCTTCCGTCAAGCCGGAAAGTGAGTTTTGCTGGGTATAGTATTCTGGGTGAAGCATTCATTTCATTCAGTCTTGTCACAATATCCCACCACTGCTTTCTGGCATTGAGTGTTTCTGGTGACAGGTCTGCTGTAAATCTCAGGGAAGCTTGCTTGAACGTAATTTCCCCTTTTGATCTTGCTCTTTTCAGAATTCTGTCTCTATCTGTGGGATTTGTCATTGTGACTAGGATGTGTCTTGGGGTGTTTTTTCTGGGGTCTCTTTTGGTTGGTACTCTTCGAGCATGTAGGATTTGATCACCTATATTCTTTAGCTCTGGAAGTTTCTCTTTAATGATGTTCTTGACCATTGATTCTTCCTGGGAATTTTCTTCCTGGGTCTCTGGGACTTCAATGATTCTTAAGTTGTTTCTG
Source organism: Suncus etruscus (assembly GCF_024139225.1). Classification (NCBI taxonomy): domain Eukaryota; kingdom Metazoa; phylum Chordata; class Mammalia; order Eulipotyphla; family Soricidae; genus Suncus; species Suncus etruscus. Next base: position 74,557,450 of record NC_064855.1, read on the forward strand.
TTGATCTTATCATAGACTTCTATTTTCATCTGTTCCCATTCTTTGACTAATTTTTCCGTTGTCTGCTCATTTGCTTTAAATTTTTTGTCCAATCTCTCCTGCTGTATGGAATTGTTATGTATCTCATCTTCCACAGCACCAAGTCTATTCTCAGCTTCTGATACCCTGTCCCAGAGCTTATCCATTTTGTCATTCACTTCGTTTACTGACTTTTTCAGGCTTGTTAATTGATATGTTATTTCAGTTTGGAGTTTTGTGATTTCTGTCTTCATATTTTCTTGGTTCTTATTAGTGTTCTTTTCAACTCGATTCATGGTTTCTTTGAGTTCTTTGAACATATTCCATATTGCTAGTCTAAAGTCCTTATCTGAGAGGTTGATTAGTTGGTTGGCCATTATCTGGTCATCAGAATTGTCCTCTTCATTCTCTATGTCTGATGCTGGCCTGCGTTGTTTCCCCATTGTCACACTTGTATTTTGGGTTTTTCTACGTGTTGTGGTGGTATTCATTGGCTATATGATGTAGGCAGCACACTTCTCTGGCTCCGCCCTTTCTGGATGGGCTGACTTGTCTCTAAGGGAGGGGAGTCCTCTGTGGGTGAAGCCTCACACTGGATCAAATCTTAGGCCCAAGCATTCAACGGAGAAGACAGTTCGAAGAGGAATGCTTGCTTCTGTGTTATAGCTCAGTTCTTAGTGTGATTTTTTCTTCTTGTTACGATGGTGTTCTTTTCTTAGAAAGAGTGCATGGCCGCGTAGCGAAGCGGAGAGGCCGTGCTCTGCTGGAGCCTCTTTTGCCCCACTCCCAAGAGTTTCACGCAAGAGGACAGTAGAGAAACATTTACAAGGAGCACTCACAGTTAGGCTCCACTGGGCGGGCGCAGATTCGTGGCTTTTCCCTGCCTGATGTCCCAAACAGGGCAGCTGGCTTCTGCGAAAGCCCGCCGGTTTTCACGTTCTGGAGACCCACCCTGGAAATGGCGCCTGGGAGAGCAGATTTCTGGAGCCTCTTTTGCCCCACTCCCAAGAGTTTCACGCAAGAGGACAGTGGAGAAACATTTACAAGGAGCACTCACAGTTAGGCTCCACTGGGCGGGCGCAGATTCGTGGCTTTTCCCTGCCTGATGTCCCAAACAGGGCAGCTGGCTTCTGCGAAAGCCCGCCGAGGCAACCTAATTTCTTTACTCATATTTGGTTAATGTTGTACAGAGCATTACTATTTTCTCCATTTTATTTCTCATTCCTAAGACAAGTTAACTAACTATAAATGTAAAGTAATATTATTGAAATTCACCTTCCTATCTACCAACTTTAAAGAAGAAAACTTAAACTTAAAAATCAGAATAAAATTGGAGTAAACTCATTAAATCATCTATATCTCAATTTTATTGTAATAAAATTTACCAATGAGTTATAATCATTAAGTGAAAATATATAATTTTATAATCTCTAACATTTATATCTTTTAATATACATTAGACTTATTTCTTATTTTTATATCAATATTTTATCTAAAATATATGAACCCATTCATCTAACTTTTTTAATAATAATTGATGTGTTTGATTATTTATTTGAACCAGGGATATTTATATTTTGGGGTCTATTTTCCGATATTCTTTGAGTACCTCCAGAAGACAATTTTAGTTATTGGCATGAAAATTATAGGTTTGCCTTTCTGAAATCACTGATAACTGTTAGCTAAATTTAGTCATTTTGACATGTAGTATTGCAATAAATGTTTTTTTAGCAGATAGAGTTTTGTTACAACCTCAGGGAAGCCTGAGGAATTGAATTTTAGTTGACCGTACGTGTAACACGATACCTTAAATGTGGTAGTCATATATATTAAGTTTCTGCTTAAGTTGTTATATACAAATCCAAAAAATTATATCTGAGTATAAGTACATTATAGAAAATATATAAATTACAAGTATATCATAACTTTTGAGTAATAATGCACAATAAGATTTGATATTACCTGGAAATGAAAGTTTGACTTATTCTCTGGACTATATAACAAATGGTAATACAACTCAAAAGAAGACATTATATCCCAACTTTTTTCTGACATAAGGCTATGTTATCAAAACATTTGGATGTAGAGGATCTAAACTATAGTCAAGAAAAATGATGCCGTCGTGGTGGCACTAGAGGTAAGGTGTCTGCCTTGCCAGCACTAGCCTAGGATGGACCGTGGTTCCATCCCCCAGCGTCCCATATGGTCCCCCAAGCCAGGAGCAACTTCTGAGCACATAGCCAGGAGTAACCCCTGAGCGTCACCAGGTGTGGCCCAAAAACCAAAAATAAAAAAAAAATTGACACTGGTTATGGGACTATTCTAGAGAATGTGGAACTAAACAATCAGTAGCTTTTAAATCATGGTGACAATATTATATATATATATATATATATATATATATATATATATATATATATATATATATACTATTCTATCTCTAATTTGAGTCTAGCAGCCATGTGATTGAAATATTGGGATATGTGTAGAAGGACAAGAATTCTGTTGTGTTGTTTTGGAGTCTACTGTGCTATTTTTTTTTATTCTGTAAACTTTCTTGTTACTAAATAAGTGCTATGGTAATAAGGATTTAGTTTTATCATTTTACTGTTAATTCAAAACCAGGAATCATGCTGTTAGAACAGTTTAAAGTTTGTGGATGTAGAATTTTAGCTCTATCTCCCAATTACAATACGAGTGTAATTATATATTTTGCTTGTCTTAAAGTTAGTTCTTTATTAAATTATCCCAGAGTCCCTTTATTTCTCCCTTATTCCCTAAAATAAATCCAAGCATATTTGTTGTAAATAGTTAAAACATTTACAGAGTGGTGGGAAAATCAAAGGAAGTTTGACCTCTACTTAATTAGACTGCTGACTTGTTTATTTTCAGCCACACATTTATTCTACTTTCAGGAAAGAATATTGGTCATTCCTGAATCTTTGGAGAATTATATTTATCAATTGTTTTTTTTCTTCTTGCTGCTTTATTATGCTGCTTTAGTATCATCTAAAGAATCCTTGCCCATTAGTGTTATTGTTTATCATGTCATTGTTTTTATATCTTGACTGTGTTCAGCTTAAATTTATAATAAAAGATTTTGTCATCCTTTTGTAAGTTATTCCTGAGATGTTTGCTCCATAAGACCTTTTATCAACCTTGTATATCCTATGACCTTCTCAAACACTTGTTTAAACTAATGAAAAAAGAAAACACTATTCATCACAAAAATGGTTATAATATATCCAAAATTTGAGAATCAATATGTCTTAACTCATTACTAAATAAAAATGAACTAAATATTTAGTGGTATATGATAATTTGTAGTGATCAGTATAATCTGAATTTATCAATCTATAATAGTTAAAATGTTATATGGGACTATCTGTAAATTTTAAAAAAATAATACAGACATATCCGTTGCTAATATTATTGTGGTTGTTCAAATGTAATTGAAAAAATATTTTAAAATAAAATTACTAAAAATAAATGCCCATTGAAGTTCAAAAGCATTATAATCTAGATGATTTGGTTATGAATTCCTCATTGAGAGAAACTTTAATGGCACTAAAACTATGTTTTACTATGTTGCATCTTAAAGTAGAATTATCATAAATGAAATGGTTAAAAGTAGTATAATTCTATGACATAATATTTGTTGAAATTACATTAAAAATGCTTAAATAATTCAATGCAGTGATAACTGCTATTGTAAAAAATGTAAAATGTAAAATATTTAATGAATAATATTTATTACTTTAAGTATGTTCAGGCTAGAAAAAGCTACAATGTTATAGATACAGTGCAGATATTTAAGTGGAGTTGAAATATATTCTTGTTATTCATAAAATGGTCATCTTCCAGTTGTAGAGATATGTGGAATGAGAAAAGAAAACATGTTTTAAGGTTGTCATTTTTCACATTTTGGAACTTATAATAACTCAGAGAGAATAGAGTATTATTTGCTGTTGGATGACCACTTCCAAATGTGAGGAAGAAACAGTTTTTCTGAACATTTACCATTATCTTATAATTTTAAAAACAGAAACTCTCTGAGCTTACAGATTAGATTTCTATTGCTTTTTATTTTGAATCTCAATAATTATAAGGATAAGAACATACTGACACATACATATTTTTTAAATGTTTAAAAAAACATACTTACTTTTGACCTTTATACCATTTTTATATACTGTTTCTTGTGCCATAAATGTATATATAAAATGTATTACAACATGTAATATATATTTTAAAATCTAAAAATATTTAGTAGCCTTAGGTTCAACTAAAAGGTAATGCCTCTTTCTGATAAGAACAACTAATGGCCTGGGGAAATTGTAACAGGAAACAACAGAAAAAGTATGAAAGTGTGGTGAAGAAAATGAACTAATTTGTTATTCTGTAACTGAAGAAACATTCATGAAAAAACTTTATGTCCTACTGTGCTGCTAGAGAACTTAGCTCAGCAATTTTACAATCATCCTTCTAGCAACTTCAGGTAATGGTCATGCCTTTGAAGGACTAACTACTTCCACAAATATCTAAACAGAGAATACTTTTTTGTCCCTGAGGTCATTTTTTGATGCTTTCTGAAACAAATTCAGTGACTCAAACCACATAAGGGCCAGATAAATAGTAGGTAACCTGCTTTTTTTGTATGCGACTGATATCTGTTTGATGCCCTGCACTGTACAAGCCCCTCTTACTCTTGTCAGGAGTGGTCTCTGAGCACAGCCAGGTGTAAGCCTGAGCAGAGGAACATGTGGGGGTCCACAAACTCAAAATAATACCAAAAATGTACACAAACTTATCTTATTACGTTCCTAAACCAAGGTGTTTAATGTGTAACATTTCTCTGGTGAATCTAGAAAAACATCTTTTACTTTTCTAGTTTCTTGTACTTAAATATAATATCTTTTAAACAATATATTTTTCTTCTATTTTCCTCAGTCTACATCTTCTTCTAATGCTGCCCATCCCTTGTAACTGCTACAGGATGATAATTGACCCTGAGAAATATAATGCCCGGGGCTGAAGCAATAGGATAAGGCTTGGTGACTTAACATTGTTGTCCCTGCCAAATTTTATCACTTGCTTGTGCACAGAATTTTGAGAAGTTTTTAATTTTGGGGGGATTCGGGGTGACCCAACAAGTTCAAGTTTTACTCTTGACTGTGTTCAGGGGTTACTCCGATGGTACTTGAGGACCATATATAGTACAGATATTGAACTGCAGTCATTTGAATGCATGGTGAGTGCCCTTATACAATCTCTCCAACAGCACATTGCAATATATCTTCCAAACACAATACTATAAATTCTATAAGTTATAGCAGGTGTGTATGACAGCATGACCTGAGAATGGAACTTTAAAAATTCTGATGATAAATTTACAATTGTGTATTCAGTTTTCAGTAAGATTCAAGAATGGTAAAGACGTACAGAATAGTAACATACAAATTGAATTAAGTATATAAGATACAAGAAAAATATTAATACTTAATGTAATATATTGAATAAATATAATGAAATAAAAATATTTATACTCAATATTGAGAATACATATTGAGTATATTATGATTATATTATTACATAATATACTATAATGTTATAATATATTATTTATTATAATATACTTAAACATAACTTGGACATTTTCGTATATATTTTAAATTTGAATTTAAAATAAAATAATTTTTCATGCTATTGATAAGTGTAAAATTCAAGAAGTGTGCAGGTCTCACAAATTTATAAGCTCTATTATTTTGACTAGAGTAATTATTGAGATATTCCTAAATCATGTACAAATACTTTTTGTCCTAAAATTATGTACAAATAGTATTGCCTTAATATCAATACATAGTTCTAAATTATTCTAAACACTTGAACTTAATAAAAAATAATTCATCTTCTCAATAATGACTTCATTGATATATTTGACAAAGAAAAAATACTATGTAGATTCAACATCTAAGCTCATGAAACTATCACTGTAATTTATGTCATAAAGACATCTACCTATCACATCCACCAGAATTTTTTTGCCAATTTTTAAAATTTAATATTTAGTACTATTTTTCACATAAAATGAATGTTGGTAGCAAACTTTTTATTAGAATGATCTCTAGCTAAAAGCAATATAATGCAGGTGGATCCCTAAGACTCAACTGAAGAGTTGAGGTTTTGTATTACAATTGCTTCCTGCTTTCCCCAAGTTTTGTAAACCACCATTCTACTCTCATTCAATGAATGAAAATCTAATATTCTTAAATAGGATGATTTTATGCAATATTTGTATTTATTTATTTATTTTATAAATAATTATGTATTACTAATTCATTTATTTTGCTGAAAGGACAAATATTACTTATATTGAAAGTTATGGAATATGGCATTGTATGTATATAAAACTTATTTTTTAAGTTTTCAACCATTGGTCACTTAGGTTACTTCAATGACTTGGTTTAGTGAAAGAAATTGTAATAAAATTAAAAATCAAATTTTAATTTCATTTACTTATTCTGCATTTAGAAAATGTAGTTTCGTTTTCTACTATCCACTTTTTGTATATATGGTGATCCTGAGATGTGACATAATAGCTTATCCTTGTAATTTTTTATTTTGTTTTGTTTTGTTTTGGGTCACACCCGACAGCGCTCAGGGGTTACTCCTGGCTCTACGCTCAGAAATCCCTCCTGGCAGGCTCGGGGGGACCATATGGGATGCTGGGATTCCAACCACGGTCCTTCTCCTTCTAAGGCAAACGCCTTACCGCTGTGCTATCCCTCCAGACCTCATACTTGTAATTTTAAATTCCATTTTATCATTAATAATAATATATATTAATGATATTGTACTTACATCACTTCAAAATTTTTTGTTAGTAAATGTAAATGTTTATTTAGGTGTTCTGTAGCTTTTGTAATTAGTTGTCCTAAGAAATTTATTTAGAAAAGATGTGCCAAAATATATTCAGTTTATTCTTGTTCTTTGGGGAGAGGGTTTTGCCCAAAGGCACTCAGTCCCAGGTGGAACCTGTATTCCCAGTACCCTATATAACCACATGAACACCACAAGGAGAGATCTCTGAATTTAGAGAAAGGAAGGAGTAAGCACTGAATACCACTGGGTGTTTCCCCCCAACCTCCCCCCAGAAAGAATACAAAGACAAAGCAGTTCTTCAAACCAAAATTTTAATAATCAAAAATTTAAAAAAATGGGTCCCAGAGAGACAATACAGCTAGTCAGGTACTTTTTTGTGTGTTATATGTTACCTTTTATTTTTCAATAGAACTGTTTTTATTATATTTAGATAAACTGTCATAACTTTTTATTTTGAAATATATTTGGTATGATAATAACAGTAATATGAAAACTAATCTAAACAACTGTTTTGATGCACAATACAATAGTGTCAACTGGAAACCAATATTCTCAGATAGCTATTTAGAATTAATCTATTTTTATAACTGAAATATAATAACTGTTGAACGTTATTATCTCATTTTTCCCCTGATTCTGGCAAACATTATTCTACTCTGTGTTTCTATGAGTTTGACTTTTATAGCTTCATCAGTGGAATCATGCAGAATTTGTCCTCCTTCAGTTTGACAGTTATTTACTGCCATGGTGACATTATGCTAGTTTTGGAAGTTTGGGCACTTTACTCCCAGAATAACTTAAAATTTCCATCACTTTTACTTTTTTTTTTGTATGATGTTTGACTGAATTACTTATAATACAGTGACTTATTCTTTAGCAAAATAAATGTATTTGTTCCTTATTAATAATTTTTTGAGGTGGTGTTTTTTCTTAGTCTAACTCTTGTATCTTGAACTTTTTACTTTAGCTTCTTTCTTAAGTGTTCTCCCAACCTTATAGTTCCTGACCTTTATTTTGTTTATATCGTTTTATTGCCTTTATATGCTTTATTTTATTTTATAACAGCTGTGCTTTTAGAAGTGTATGTATTATCCAGTGATTGAAGTTCCCTGAGCAAACAGCCTGAAAAATGAGATGGATTACTGACTGAGGAACAATTACAACTTTATTAGGAATTCTGCTTTTTATAATCTATTATATTTTCTAGTCTTCAAGATTAAGTCCAGATGACTATTAAAAGGCAGTCAGGAGGGTGGAAAAGAAAGGGGAATCAAAGCTAAATAAATGAGAACAAAACTAATGTTTGCCTGCTGCAAAGAACCTGATACCAGATATTAACATAAGAAAACCATGGGTATTTATCTTCTGCAAAGAGATGGAAAAGCCAGATACTTGCATAAGAAAACCAAGGGTGTTTACTGCATTTTGTTCTAATTGTAACAATTATACTAGGAAAGTTTGGGTCCAAACAGGCTTGAGTGCCAGGCTCCTTGTCATTTGGGGCAGGCTTTTTCTAATGCTTTTGTCTTTTTTTTTTTTTTTTTTTTTTGGTTTTTGGGCCACACCCGTTTGACGCTCAGGGGTTACTCCTGGCTATGTGCTCAGGAATCGCCCCTGGCTTGGGGGGACCATATGGGACGCCGGGGGATCGAACCGCGGTCTGTTCCTTGGTAGCGCTTACAAGGCAGACACCTTATCTCCAGCGCCACCTTCCCGGCCCCGCTTTTGTCTTAATTGTTCAGAACACTCTCACAAATGACCTTATCAAAAATTCTGAGCTTGTATGCAATCTGGATTCCAACAGATATTATCATCTTCTTTAACGCAAGATGTTTTTGTAAGATTTTTTTTTTTTATACTCCAAATGTACCTTGTTGAATGAAATAAAAGAATAGAGAGAAAAATAGTAAAACTGAGGGAAGGGAAGGGTAGAGAAATGAGCAATTTAGACAGATTGGCAAATGTATTTTGGGACAGGAGCTCCTGATTCAAAATTAAGAGTAATATGGATTCTCATAGTTTTAAATGCAGCCTCATTTGAACATGATTTCTACCATTCTCAATGGCTTCTTTTCTTAACTGCTACTTTCCTTAATAGGCTAAAAGAGGTTATTGCAAATGATTCCATATCCCATCAGTTGTCATGTGCCCTTTGCTCATGTAGTGAGGCACAGGGATATGAATTTAGTTTTATTTCCCTATAGTGGAGTGTTATTATACAATGCTTTTTTTTTACTTTTATACACAATAATCTTCATTATTATAAGATTATAAATTCACAACTTGCATTATTTTTTATTCTCCTCAATTTACATGTACCATTTTAAAATTTAGGAGACCAAAGCTAAACACTTTAAAGTAAGTTTAGGCAGAAAACAATAACTAAAACATCCTAATTAAAGCTCAGCATTATGCAAGAATTATGAAACTGTATAGAATATTGTTATTGATCCAAGATTCAAGATTCTTAATCTCTGAATTTATTCAAATTGATTTTGAGCTGATACAATTAGATTTTCTTTATCTGTTTAGAGATGTTATTATTTATTTTACATTGCTCAAGATCAATTGTAGCTTGTTTGCATTCACCTTTATTTCCTTATATTTTAAATAGCAAATGAAAACAAACTGGCATTTTGCTAGGAAATACATGAAAATATTTCAGCTTGTTTATGGTATGTATGAGAAAATAAGAGAATAACTGCTGTGATACATATTCTTGAATGAGGAAACAAAAAAAGGAAAAGGAAACAGTGGAAGAGGAAAACACTCCTTTTTGTTATTTCTAGAGAGAGATCTCACATAAAATTCCTTTTCCTTACAACTGGTGGGGTTTCTCAGTGTGATGGATGTTTCCAATTCTAAGTACTATTATAGAAAGCAGCTCAGCACCATTCTGCTCAGTAGTGAAGGCAAGGCAATGTGTTTTCAACTGGCACGACAGGAGAACTAAGATTTTTCTTTTCATATATCATTTATAAATTGATGCTGTAACTCCACCAAACAGTAGCTTTTAAAACTTAATGAGGTTAAAAAATTGTGCGCATGTTCCTATGTATTTTTGTAGAGAAAGTTAGGTGTTTGCTTAGCCTTAGATATTATTCAAAAATTAGGAAGAGAATAATTCATGCATTTATTATAATTTGAAGTTTATGCTACATATATTTCTAAAAAACTATGATTTATTGATTTATTTAAAAATAGTGGAAACAAGAATTAATATTTATATTAATGTATATTTATGCAATAAATACTTATGTGTTTTAAGTAGAGCTTTAAGAATGGGAAATTGTTTTTTCCCCTAGTCTTTATTTCAGTAAAAATCAAACAGTGAACAGTGTATCATAAAGGTCAGTTGGTAACTGTACCATCTGTTCCGGGTCCCTATAATAAGTTTCCTGCTGTGGTCCTGATATACATGAGCACATGTTGTTTTCACAAAGACCAAAATATTTTATTGTATTCTTTCTTGGTCCCTGTCATGAATATTGTCATCTTAGCACCAGTAATGACATTTACTATAGAATTGTGGAACTTCATTAAAGCTGATTGGTGCCAATCCAAGGATAAAGATTTCAGTAGGTTAAACCTTACATAAAATATAATGCTGAGATGCTTGAGTTCTGGACTAACATTGAATGCACCTGGATTACTTTTAAGAGCTCTGTTCATCTATGTACCAGAATTGGTAAATGTTGACTGCCCAAGTCTTCCAGTCAAACCCTTCCCAACAGAATTTTCATAGACAGATATCTCTAATAGAAATCATCTATGTCTCTCCGACTGAGCCAGCAACCCATAGTCAAGAAATGATTGATCATGTTTTATAAGATATCTGATCTCAAGGTTAGGCTGTTCTATAATATAATTAATACCACTGAACTACCTGGGAATTAGACTGAACCTAAATTTCAGGGAAAGCCATACATCTGTTGACTTTTTTCTCCTCTGTTCACACAGATTTTGCCAAAAAATCAATATTCTGATAAATAATCCATACATACGCTCCATCTTCAATTTTGCTTTCTGGGAATCTCACGCCAAAACATTATTTTAATTTTATAAAGGAAATTATATACATAAAATTCAGGGTTAAATATTATTTTGAACATAAAATGATAAAAAATGTTTAAGTCCAATAGTTATTTACTTTCTAGCTCTTTAAAATACAATACAGTAATTTTGTGTGTGTTCAGAACAATAATCCTGGAATCTTCAGCATGATTATCATTGTAAACTGGATCACTTAGAAATAAAAAATTGGTTATAAAATATTTTAAAGACAAAAAATAGTAACGGCTTTAATGCTTTAAGATATTTCATAACTTCAAAAATATTTCTTTTTTAATTTTTATATTTATTTGTTTTTGAGCATTCACAGCTATATACAGGGCATACTTTTGACTCTGTGCTAGGGGGTCACTTCTGCATTGTGTGTCTCTGTACATTGCTGTTGTTGGCTGTAGTTATGAAAAGCAAGTTGTCAGCTATGCTATATCTTCATCCTCCTCTTTGTAGCATTTTTATAACCGAGTATTACTAAAATATTAACTTGATTGAGAACTGTTTATTTCTATGTATAGAGTAAGCATTCATAGAGTTTTCAATGTAAATATATTATTTGCCAGTATCATTAAGAAACTTGAGTTATGGGCCAGAGTGATAGCACAGTGGTAGGGTGTTTACCTTGCATGCTCCAATTCAGGACAGACAATGGTTCAACTCCCAGCATCCCATATGATTCCCCAAGCCATGAGAGATTTCTAAGAAAAAAAAAGAAAAAGAAACTGAGTTATATTAAATAAATTTTACTGGGAAATTATATACGTTCATTAAGTTTTATGCCAGAAACTAGAATAATGTCAGTGCATATTGCAAAGTCACATATATGGATATCATTTACATGGCATGACAAATAAAAACTGTAAATTTATGCATATGAGGAAGAAAACCTTTATTCAGATTCTAGTTAACAAAAGGTGTTTCTGCCAAGGTGAGACCAGTCTGTAGAAACAAAGTACAGAGAATAGTATAAAGATGCCTGAATATGAAAACAAGGGAGGGAAATTTTTGTTACTTCACATCAGGATTTAGAAAAACAAGGACCAAAGCATAAAATTTAATTTAAACATTAACTATTTGGGGGCATTTTTGTTTGTTTGTTGTTTGTTTTTTGGATCACACCCGGCAGCGCTCAGTAGTTACGCCTGGCTGTAAGCTCATAAATTGCTTCTGGCAGGCTCAGGGGGCTATATGGGACTCAGGAATTCAAACGGCCATCTTTCTTATGCAAGGCAAATGCCCTACCTCCATGCTATCTCTCTGGTAACAACATTGACTATGTTTATTTTTTTTGCTTCTTTTTTATTTTAAAAATAAAACAGAGCATTTTAAGCTCACAGAAAACTTGAGAGGAAACTATAGAAGTTTCCTACCTAACACCTGCCTTCATGGGCACATGGCTTCCACATCAGTTATAGTTGATGACCCTATATTGACACAATCACCCATAGTTTAGGTTTCACTCTTCATGTATAGTCTGTGTTTTTGGAGAATGTGTAATGTGTTAATATAGTAACATTGGACAAGCAGGAAAATGAAAGAAACTTTAAAAATTATCTCACATTTATTTAAATTATGTTCTATATTGAAGGTTCTTTCAATCGTGTTTTTTTAGAATGAACTGCTGCCAATTTTAATTTTGGAGGTAGCCTCTGTACAACCAGATTTTACCTATACCTGTTTTTTAGATTTATCAATATTTTAGTTAGGAAGTGATTGAATTATTTAAATTGGATAAAGGGACAGTGAATCACCTCCACAATTGACTACTATGTAGCTGTTAGCAAAAGTGAAGTCATGAAATTTGCTTGTTCAATGACAGATATGCGGAGTATTATGATGAGAAAAATGAGTCATGGGGAAGGGACTGTCATAGATAATTGTGTGCTTATTTGTAAAATATAAAATATAGTATGGTAATAATAGCCAAAAACAATAGAGATGAGGGTCAGGATTGTTCCATGGTAGGAAACTTGCCAAAAAGACCAGGAAAGTGCAGTTGTCACATAATAGATTTATGACAATAATAGTTAGAAATGGTCACACTGGACAAGAACTGCGTGCTGAATGAAGTAAAGTGATATGAATGATACTCCTTAAGTAACTATATTTCAAGCCATGGTGTTTAGAAGGGAAAAGGGACAGAGTGCGTGAGTGAGTGAATGAGTGAGTGAGTGAGTGAGTGAGTGAGTGAGTGAGTGAGTGAGTGAGTGAGTGAGTGAGTGACAGAGACAGAGAGACAGAGAGAGATTAAGTGAGGGGTATCTCCCATAGAAATGAGGAGGTCAGGGTGGGAAGCAAATTGGGGACATTTGTGATGCAACTGTGTACTGGTAAAGGGATGAATATTGGATATTGTATGACTGAAACACAATCATAAACAGGACTGACTTTCTAAGAGTGATTCAATTAAAACTTATAAAAATAAAAGTAAAGAAAATAGTAAAGTTTAGCGCTCAGGGGTTACTTCTGGCTCTATGCTCAGAAATCACCCCTGGCAGACACAGGACCATTTAGGATGCCGGGATTCAAATCACCATCCTTCTGCGTGAATGGCAAATGCCTTTTCTCCATGCTATCTCTTTGGCTAGAGATTCATTTTTTGATATATCCAATCTCAACACTAAGAATATATCCATATTATGACTATTGTGATTACTGCTTAAATAAATATATATGCCCAACTTTCTAATCAATATTTTCTATAAATTGTAATAAAAATATCCTATAGTAAAAATTACATCTTATTTGTGTATCTAAAGACACCATTCTACTTCCAAGATTATACTTCAACACATAAAAGGTAAAGAGAAAAAAATAATAAAAATAAAGAAAATATTGGGGCAGGAAGATAGCACAGAGGAACGGCATTTGCCTTGCATGACGCCAATTCAGAATGAATTTTGGTTTGATTCCCCGATGTCCCATATAATCCCCCGAGTTAAGAGCTAAGCACATAGCCAGGAGTAACCCCTTAGAGTCATAGAGTGTGGCCAAAAAAATAAATAAAATATTAAAACACCTAATAATTACGGAAAGAATGTATGCAGCCTTAATTATTGATAATTGAAGTCTGAATCCTGGTCTGACCTCATTGTGAAATAGTGCAAAGTATATATTTATAAGGTGGTTTCTAAATTTTATTCTTAGATAGAAAAACTGATAAACCTCTTAAAGCCAATAAATCAGTAGGCAATTAACTTGTGCTATATTCTGAACATGATATAGTACCAGATATACTCTGCCAATTCTGACAGATAACTCACTGTACAATGGCTAGAACTTAAGAAATCATCCTAGCAAGACACAAATGAGACTTTATGCCTTGAGTAAAGACTAAACTAAAGAATAAAACTTGTCCTGTCCAAGTATCTATAAAATTTGTAATATATGCATTTGTTTCATTATTCACTTACAATTATTTATTATCAGTAGTTGCCAACTTTCACAAACACATACTTGCCTTTCTTGGCATGTCGAAAATGTTTAAAAGGTTTAGAAATGTGTGATTCTGTGCCTTATGTTGTGCGTGCAATAGATTGATTGAAGTTTATGGAAATAGCAAGACTAATCCTTCTCAAGGGTTTCTTTAGGCCAAGAAGCTTGTGATTATTTACAAAACATGAAAATTCTCTGAAACCATACTTAAACTATTGTGAATCAAGGCTTCATACTTTCAGATAATCCTAGGTTATCAGATATGTTTTATTAGACATATTTCTTCTTACTATGTTTTAGCATTCATATTTGCTGAGGCTTTCATTAAATAAATATTTTAATTATAATATTTCATTACTTTGTAAATATCTGATAATTTTTAATTAAAAAAAAAGAAATTAGAAAGAACTTTTCATCAGTTTTTGAACAATAGATTCTCAACAACCAGGGAAGGAGAGTTCAATGTAAGGATCTGTAGATGTGGTACTCCCATACCATTTGATGGTGGGGTCCATTAAAATGACAGCAGGGATATTCAAGGACTTCCAGGATTACACTTATTAACACTCTAAGGAACTTGTAGTACTAGGAATCAAATCAGATTTAGGTGCTTGCAAGTCATGCATCTTAATCCCTCAAGACCTACTTATAATATGTGTGTGAAGTTAGTATTCGGGGGAATAATCTACTCTTTGATTACATTTGTTCCAACAACTTATTATCATAAAAATTTGCAAAAAATCAATGGTACCTCAGCTCAAAGGAGCACAAATTCTATATCTCCTATATGATTGGACTGTAACTTTACTCTTCAAAGAAGATTTATTACTTAGGACTTGCATTATTGGGCAGTGAGGGGACTTTCCATGTATCTAAGTCATGGCAGAGTTCTGACAGATTTTCTCCTAGAAAGGAAGGGAAGATTGAGAGTTACCTTAAATCCCCTTAAGACTCTTTTGATGAGAGCCAGTGAAGCAAGTTTAAGGTAATGTCATTTTCTGCTGCCTTTTCAGCAAAACCTAAGATAAATTTCACTTTCTAAGCTGTAATATATATCAATGTTTTATAGTTCAACAAATAGTCCCAAATAGTTCTTCAAACTGTTTTGTCAGGACTAATTGTTTTTTTTCTGCTTTCATGAGATTTATCTAAGATAATTCTTATGTTCTGATTGAAATAAGTTTACAGTAAGAAACAACTTATATGGTTCAGAAGTACCTTTATTTTTGATGATTTCTTTAGCAAAATGTATAAAGAATTTAAATTTTATGTCTTTCAGTATCCTTTATAAAATACATTCAGAACATAATTCATTTTGTATTACAAAATCCTCCCTAATTATTCAGGTTAATTACTTGTTTTAATAAAGATTAGAATTGAATGTATTAGAAATAATTCCCAACAGAAGAAATCATCTTTTTTTCTTTTTCTACATTTCTTTTATCATTTGTACTTACAGATCTGTTCTTTTGAGCTCTTTAGCAGACTATGACAGTGTTGTAGAATGTTAAAGATAAAGTCTATCTTTGGTTCAATGTCAAGTAATAATAACCTTCTCTGGTAATGATCAACATAGAAGCTAAACATTAATGATTCTGAAATTTTCATTCTTCACTGGCAGTAATCTAATAAGATGTCATTGTAAGAGTCTCTTTAAATATTCATGCACACTATTCCATGAATATGCAAACTTTTTCACGCTCTTAATACAGAACAATAAATTTAAAATGTTTTACCTTGGATTTTTCCCTTATCTTTATCTTTTCAGAAGTATAGTATTCTCTTGTGTACGTTGGATGTTAAAATCCTTAGCAATGGCTAATGCAGTTGAGTAAGTAATATATGTGCATTAACCTTCACAATGAATGCTCCTGTTTTGTGAGTTTAGTAATAATGAGGCTTTCAAACATTGCATTTCTTTTCATAACAATTATTTTCATTGCCATTTAAATACATGGTTTTGATTCATCTTTTTTGAACTAGAGAAGGGTAACAGATATTTGAGTGTTTACTCTACACATAGAGTAGTTTTCAATTACTTAATGAGCTTAAGTAACTAATTTTTAAGTGTTTTTCAGAATGAGTCAATTATAATTTATTTTCATAATTAATTTCAAGTAAAGTATTTGTTCTTTATACCTCCCTTCCAAACTCAATTTTACTGCCTTTATTTTCATGAAATGTATTTAAGTTTTAGAGACAATGGATATGACTATAAAACACAATTAATTTGTGCTTCATTTAAAATAAATGTTAAATAATTGTCTTTCCATCAATATATAGTCTTTTTAGATGTGTTCTTCTTGTTTTAGTATTTTTTCAAACAAAGTGGTATGAAACTGTCAATCAAAACTGTTTCTTCACAAATAATGAAAAATCTTCTAAAACAGCTTTCATTACTGGGGATTCTGCTGATGATACTAATTATCAAAATGTAGTCTTTCAAAACTTTGACTTTTAATGTAGGTTTTTATTTTTATTTTTTCTTTCTCCCCCTCACTTTTTTTTTAATTGGGCCATACCTAGCAATGTTCAAGAGTTACACCTGACTTTGCATTCAGGAATTATTCTTGACATTGCTCAGAGGATTATATGGGAATTTGAGGATTGAATCTTGATAGCAAGACAAGTATATTACCTGCTTTTCTATAGCTATGGCCCCAAAATTCTTATGTAAGGAAATACAAGTCTAGAAAAACAAATTTGAGATCAAAATATATATATCAATAACTTTTAACTTTTAATATCAATATAATGAAGTTACCATGAAGTATTACAGATTTTTATTAAATATTGATTTATATTAAATATTAAATTAAATATTAAAAATTATTTTTATCCTCAGATGTCTTGAATAAAAATCAATTTAACACATTTTGAGAGAAAATGCCTTGATTACAAAAACATTATATTCATTTCCTTCTCTTCTTAGTATTTATTCATATTTTCTTAAATGATTAAAAATTTTATGACTTTATAATGGATTATAGCCATGTAAAATATTCCTTCTTGTGTACTTGAGCATGTATCAAATGGCCTGTGTCTTACTCTTAGTAACAATTTCTGGTATAAAACTGCAACAGGATTTATTATCTTTGTTTCTTTGTAGTCATAATATTTTGCTCAACACTTTTTAATGTTTTTGTTTGTTCGTTTGATTTGGGGGTCACACTTAGAGTTGATCATGGGGGTTACTCATACTTCAGATTGTATTTTGGGGGCCATTTGAGTTTTTAGGCATGAATTCCATTCAGCCACATGCAAGATAAATGTATTATCTTCTATACTCTTGCTCTTGCCCATTTTCTTTTTGTTATTTTTTTGTATTTAATACATAATATTATATGAATTATGTGCACATTACTTTATTTTTAACAGTTAAGTTTATAATAATTGTTTACTGTTTACAAGTGCCTATTGTATTTTACCAGAAAAATAGTCAGTCTTTTTTAGAGTCCCTGCTAGCAATGTTTGTGGAACTTGAGAGATGACCTCTGTTTTGCTCCATACGGCTCTGTGGGTCTGAAGGCTCTAAGTTTTTTGATGCCCAGAGCTTTATCATGTATTGCTTCTTTACTGAGCTTATCTCCTAATCTCACAACTTATCACAACAATACTAACTTAAAATATTTTCTGAGTATCTAAATTTTATTGATTTTTTATTTTTTATTTATTTTTTTTGGTTTTTGAGCCCACCCGGCGGTGCTCAGGGGTTACTCCTGGCTGTCTGCTCAGAAATAGCTCCTGGCAGGCTATGGGGGACCATATGGGACACCGGGATTCGAACCAACCACTTTTGGTCCTGAATTGGCTGCTTGCAAGGCAAACGCCGCTGTGCTATCTCTCCGGGCCCCTATTTTTTTATTTTTTGAAGTAAGAACTACCACAAAGTTTTCTCTAAGTAACTCCAGGTTTTCTTTAAGGATCACTAGTAATTTCTGTTATTATGAATCATGTTTCTACTTGGTAAAAATCCTCTGACATTATTTAAGAGCTCATGTATAGATAGAGCATGATTGGTTTGTCTTGGAGAATATTCCAACTCCAAAAGCATAGATAGGTATGAGTGTAATTCCCTGACTTTTTATCATGCTTTTCTAATATGGAACATCAGTTGTCATCCTAAGATGTGGGAGCATGAGCAAAGTATACAGATTCTCTACTTGCTTAAAAATGATTTCAAACTATAGAAACATACATGAAAGGAATAATTTTATTTTGTTCTAATTTTCCAGAAATAATGCTTTTGCAACATTTATATGTGAAGGGTGGACAATAACATCTGATTGAGCCCTATTAGAAATAAAATACAGTCTTACACTAAAAACTTTTATGAAAAGGAGCTTTGTCTTAATACCTGTATTTATCCTAAATAGAATTTCCATTATCTTGACTCGAGAGTAAATGGAATGTGTCACGGTTCAACACCTATACACTTTATGTTTCTCACAGAAATTTAGAATATTTTCTTAAATAGATATCTCTCACTTTTATATTTTAGGAGAGCACTAGGAAAGTAACCAGTATGAACATGAAAAATAGATCAGGGAAATGTAAAACAGCTTTAAGATGTCATCTCACACCACTTTGAATGACCTATTTGGGGGTCAGAGTCAATACTGTGAAGCCAGAGAAATGGAACAAGGGATAAAGCATTTGCCTTACATGTGATTCACTCTTGTTCAATCTTCAGCACTCCATATGGTCCCTAAGGCACTGCGAGGAGTGATTCCTAAGTGTAGAGCTAGGTATAAGCCAAGAGCACAGTTGGGTATTCACCCTCCCACCAAAAATTTTAAAAAAGATCTATGTCAAAAAGAAGAGAATATATGTTCTGGTAAGCATGAGCAGGAAAAGGGAACTACCTTTTACTGTTTACACTAGTCAAAGCTCAAAAAATATAGATAGAAATACCATACAATTTAGCTATTCTACCTCTAGGTATTTAGCTCAAGAACACAGAAACAATAATTCTTTTTTTTTTTTTTTGGTTTTTGGTTTTTGGGCTACACCCATTTGATGCTCAGGGATTACTCCTGGCTATGAGCTCAGAAATTGCTCCTGGCTTGGGGGGACCATATGGGACGCTGGGGGATCGAACCGCGGTCCATCCTACTCTAGCGTTTGCAAGGCAGACACTTTACCTCTAGCGCCACCTTCCCAGCCCCAGAAAAAATAATTCTAAAAAATATATGCAAGCACATAATTAGTGAGAAATACATGTTCTCAAGTAGATAAGTGGACTTATGTGTGTTTTCATATATATTTGAGTGTAGAAACACACAATTGACTAAAAGAGAAAATCATACTTTGTGCAACTGGATAGAATTAGATGTTGTCTGGCTAAGTAAAATACATAAAAAAGAAAAGATAAAATATTTTGTTTTTACTTACATATAGTCTATAAAAAATAAAATAAAAATATATAATGTCCTGTGCTAGTATTCTCTTAGTTCATTGAACTAAGGTTATCTATGGGAAGGGGAGAATGCACAAGACATATGGACAGTGGTAGAAAAATAATAACATCGCTATGGGATTTAGGGAGTGGTTGGTTATGTCACATTGTACTTTAAATGTAAAAAGTTTATATTCACATCTAATGTTGCTGAAATCTAAAAGATAATAATAGTAATAAATAACTACTATGTTCAACATAGATACCTTACATAACATGTTATAATATATAACATATTGTGTCATTTGGTGTTGTTTTAATTGTTTTCCTTTATTTTCTTTTTTGCCTATGAGTATCTTACACAAAATAACAGAAAATATATCAAAATTTACAGTGTGTTATTTAACAATAGATCTGTTATCTCTTCCCTCATTTTCAACTGTAGCTGAATATCCTTTGGCAAAATATAAAGATAGTTCTTTCAAAGCTTTATGTTCACTGGAAAGACACAGTATTACCTGAATAGTTTTGCTAGATTATAAGTCTTTATATATGCAAAAATATTATTATAGTACATTATTATCTGTGACAAATGCATTATTTTAATAAACTAATATAAATTTTGAAACACACTTTGCTGAAAATATAAACAGTGAAATAATATAAAACTAAGGTGCGGGGCCGGCAAGGTGGCGCTAGAGGTAGGGTGTCTGCCTTGCAAGCGCTAGCCAAGGAAGGACCGCGGTTCGATCCCCCAGCGTCCCATATGGTCCCCCCAAGCCAGGGGCAATTTCTGAGCGCTTATCCAGGAGTAACCCCTGAGCATCAAATGGGTGTGGCCCGAAAAACCAAAAAAAAAAAAAAAAAACTAAGGTGCATCAAGACTAAGCATTTCTCCTTAAATCAAAGTAGTACATTCATGACTAATTTTTAATAAATTAGTCTTAGCACTGGACAATTCTGTATCTTTTAAAGTATGTAAAAATTATGTATGTAAAGTATGTAATTTTTGTAATATAAAATTAATGTTTATTTTCTATTGATACAGATAAAATGTATTTCCATTTTTTATTATTTTTGTTTTTGCTTTTTGGGCCATAATGGGTGATGGTCAGGGGTTACTCCCAGCAATGTGCTCAGAAATCACTCCTGGCTTGGGGGATCATATAGGATGCCAGGGGATCAAACTGCATGCAAGACAAAGGTCCTACTTCTTGTGCCACCATTCTGCCACCTGTTTTGTATTCTTTATTTGATGTTCAAATACATCTCATTATATTATTTATAAATGTATAGCTTTGATCAAAATGGTTTCTATATAATCCAGTTCTTTCTATTTAGAAAAATATATGCTTTTCTAGTATGTAAATTTAATATGATTATTGATATTATTTGAAATTTATAAATTCTATATTCAATGCATTTATTTATTTATTTATTTATTTATTTAGATTTTTGGGTCACACCTGGCAGCGATCAGGGGTTACTCCTGGATCCACACTCAGAAACCGCTCCGGGCAGGCTTGGGGGACCATATGGGAAGCTGGTATTCGAATCACTATCCTTCTGCATGCAAGGCAAACACCTTACCTCCATGCTATCTCTCCATCCCCTCAATGCATTTTAAAAGACTGTTAAGGCACTTAGATGTTTCTAGAAAGGGGCAGGTTATTCATTTTTCTGATGTGTGTGTATGGTGTGTGTGTGTGTGTGTGTGTGTGTGTGTGTGTGTGTGTGGTGTGTGTGTGTGTGTGTGTGTGTGTGTGTGTGTGTGTGTGTGTGTGTGTGTGTGTGTGTGTGTTGGTTTTAATCCTCAGATATGCCAGGATTTTGTTCTACTTTTAAGCAACATTCATTATTCCTTGATGCTAATTCTGAATTTAAGTTTAATGCACATGATTATAAATAAAATGGTAGAAAAATATTTTTATTTCATTAATTTATAGTTAGTAAAACAAAATGATTTTAATTGACACAGTGAGATTTGAAGGCTAAAGAGAACTTAAGAACTGAAAGAATTAAGATCTTCAAGATGATAGGTTTAATATGACTAGATTACCAAAAGTGAGAACAAATGACTTCCAGATAGAACAAGTTTGATTTTTATTCTTTTTTCATTGAAATGTAGAATTCCTTCAGATGCTATTCTTCTGTAGATATATCTCTGGGTGTGTGGAAATGAAAATTCTTTATGAGAATTAGAGAGCAAAATTAATAGGGAATCATACATCTTCACATGCTAGAAAACTATGTTTACTGGAAAAGCAAACAAAACAAATATTTGAATATCATGAATATAAGTAAATTAATATATAAATACATATAACTGAAAGAAGATTAACAAGTAAATTTTTAGATATTTTAAAATGCTGGAGTTTTATATGAACTAAAATAGATTTCAATAATATATTGTCAGATTTAAATGTGCATATTTTTCACAATAATTATCAAAAATAAAACAAAAAATTTGGGCCAGAAATAGATTGTATATGATTCTTGCCTTGCATAAAGCTGAACTGGGTTTTCCTCAGGACTCCGTGGTGTCACCCAAACTCTACCAGAAGTTATATCTGAGTTTAGAGCTAAAAGTAAGCCCTAAGAATTGTTTGTGATCAACAACTAAACAACTAAACAAAAATGATGGCAACTTGAATAGGAAAAAATAAATACATTTACTAACCAAGATAATAATATACAAAGCAGTATATCAGCAATCGTTTACTCTGAATAATGTTAATAATTAATTTAACTTCTCTCTCCTTTATTTTGTGGTCTATTAGTTTTCTCATTCAGATTTTCAAGTTGTAAATCTAATTTAAAATCTTCAACTTAATCTAATACCAAGATGTGTTCTATATGTGATAATTGTTTAGCAGCGATAATACAGCTGGCAGAGTTCTTACCTCACAGGAAAATGAGTTCAATTGCTGTCCTGTCACCTCATATGGTTTCCTGAGCATTCCTGAGCACAGGGGCAGGTATAAGCCTCTGGCCCTGATAGTAAGTTTCTTTAGAGTGTACAATACACTTAATAATCAAATACTCAAACAATAAAATCCTTTGCCATCATTCTTTAAAGTCATGACCACATAAATTCAATGCCTCAAGGTGTGAGTAGACATCTGTGTATGAGAACAATAAAATTATTATATATGTAAGTGAAAATTTACATTCTTTAAAAAATAAATTTATCATAGGGCTGGAGAGATGGCATGGAGATAGGGCGTTTGCCTTGCATGCAGAAGGACGGTGGCTCAAATCCTTCACCCCATATGGTCCCCCAAGCCTGTCAGGAGTGATTTCTGAGCATAGAGCAAGGAATAAGCTCTAAGCACTGCCAGGTGTGACCCAAAAACCAAAAATAATAATAATAATAATAATGATAATAATTAATTAATTAATTAAAGTGTTATTTTCATTATAAAATACTTCAGAATTAGCAGGCATATTTTATGAATGATTCATCTCAGTTTCCTATGGCTCAGATTCTATCAACAAACATGCTCACATATATGAACATATATGTTTATATATATTGTTTACACACAATACAATAATTTAGGTTTAATATTTAAATTATTTATGTATTTAACTATTTTTGGTTTTGGGGTCACACCTGACAGTGCTCAGGGGTTACTCCTGGCTCTACACTCAAAAATCACTCCCGGCAGGCATGGGGGTCCATATGGGATGCCAGAATTTGAATCACCGACCTTATGCATGCAAGGCAAACACCTTACCTCCATGCTATCTCTTCGGCCCCTAAATTATTTTTCATAGCCTTTTTTTTAATAACACTTATTTTTTCTTAGGTGAAAAAGACATATTTTCCCTTATTTTCATTGTCCCGTCCACATTTTCTTTAGTAAAATATGTTTAACTTTTATATACCTTCTTGAATTCAAAATAAATTAAAAAACACATTTAAAAATGAAGAAATAGATTATGTCAGAAAAATTAACCACGTACTGAGTGATTAAACTATTTTGTGTAGGAATGTCATTTCTATTTTGTTTAAATGTAATACAATTTATTCAACCATAAAGAACTACTCAGATAAAATGGCTGTTTTCCAGGCAATGCTACTCTGCTGCTGATTGCAATATATTCTGACATTTTTGACAGTTTTATAATTCTTCTTTCTGTTCTCTGAAGTATCTTTCTTGAGCTTCAGCCTTTCTCCTGGGAAAAGGCACTAAAGTTTTGTGGACAAAAAGCCTGATAAGTAGTTTGATAGGAAAATAATACCACCATGTGATTCAATCTTATTAAATTATTCACATTATCAAATTAATATTCAAAAAAACCTTTACATTAGGATTTAGGGAGATTTGATTTTATACCGAAAATAATTATGTAAAATATTGGAAAGTATAAAATTAATCATTTCCTTGAATCACTCTATTTCTATGTAAAACATTAGAATATTATTATTAGAAACTTACTAGAGGGCCCGGAGAGATAGCACAGCGGCATTTGCCTTGCAAGCGGCTGATCCAGGACCAAAGGTGCTGGTTCAAATCCCGGTGTCCCATATGGTCCCCCGTGCCTGCCAGGAGCTATTTCTGAGCAGACAGCCAGGAGTAACCCCTGAGCAATGCCGGGTGTGGCCCAAAAACAAAAACAAAAACAAAAACAAAAAAAAGAAACTTACTAGAATAAGGTATGATCATATGCTATCCCTAATATCCTAATAGGAAATAATATATGTTATTTATTCATTAAAATTTTTTCTTAGGTTATTCCATTTATTAATAAAAATCATCACAGATCAAATTTGCATTAACTTAAAACTTATGGTATAAAAATTGGTCCAAATAAAGACTATATAAAAGTGTGTAGGACTTCGGAAGCCACTGGACACAGAAATAATGAGTTTCTCTTTTAAAGTATCCATCTTAATTTGGCACATTTGTCAAATATAATCTTTTTCAATTGATAAAACTATGTTGTGATAATCCTTACATTGAAAGTTAACTGAATAAGGAATTTAATTACCATATTTATTTACTTTTGCTTGTATAATTTTCAGAGCAGTATGATCAGTTGCAGAGCCCCTACACTCAAGCTAATAAACTTATGAGAAGCACATAAACAGTAATGGGATCAAGTATGGGTATAATCAAAGAATTATGTATACTCAGATTTTAAAGGGAGTATAGAGGATGGATTTCTAATCATTATTTTATCAAAAATATCTTAAAATTATTTCATTTATTACCACTCATAATTTATTTATATTTTAATTGTATTTAAACACTGATTACAAACATGACTGTAGTTGGGTTTTAGTCGCAAAAAGATTATCCCCTTCACCAGTGCAACATTCCCACCAACAATGCACTCCCTCTACCCACACCCTCACCCTGTATTCAAGCAGGCATTCTACTTCTCTCACTCATTAACATTGTCATCATAATTGTTAGTGTTCTAAGTGCACTCACCCCTTCTTAAAGTAAACTTCATATTGTGAGCCAGTCCCTTCCATCCCTCATTTCTGGGCATTATTACAATAATGTCTTTTATTTTTCTTAAAACTCATAGATAATTGAAACTATTCTGTGTCTCTCTCTCCTTCTGACTTATTACACTCAGCATAATAGTTTTCATGTTCATCCATGTCATAATTTATTAAATAAAAAACAACTACCTTACTTTGTAAGGTAAGAATATTAATATTTATGAATCATATAACCTCATCATGTATATATTTAATAAAACATACTAGTCCATAAAGGTTATAGTAAAAGATGTTCACTTTATTTTTGTTGAATCTGAATTAAAGCTACAATTTTATCCATTTTAGGAAGACAGTAATATAAATTATTTGAGAAATAACAGTGTCACAAGGTCAATGATTATTTTAAAAATTATCAATGGGTTGTTCCCTCAAATAGAGGCAGACAGAGTGACAATGGTTCCTCCTCCTTACTCATAAAGGCATTTTTATACTAGTTCAGTATCGTGAAATAAATACATCCACTGAGCTTTGCTCTGAGGTTGATTATTTCTTTCAGTCACTCAGCCACACCAAATACTGAAAGCAGCAAATCAGAGAATGAAATCACATATAAAGCAGATTCCTTAAGATTTACATATACTTCACCAAAGGAAACCCTCCAGACATGAAACAATTGTGGGATATAGTGAAAATATTCAGCAAAATGAATGTGTCAACAAGAGTAAGGTTATGACAGTGAACTGACCACTTCGAACATAGTGCTAGAAATCACTGCTCTGTACTGAAAGAGGTAAAATGATATGCATGATACATTTCCAGTAATAATATTGCAAACCAAAATGCTTAAATAAGGAAAGGGACAAGGGGTTGGAGCTATGGCACAGCAGTAGGGTGTTTGCTCTGCATTCAGCTAATCCAGGAGGAACTCAGTTCGATCCCCCCGAGTCCTATATGGTTGGTCTCTCAAACAGGAGCAATTTCTGAGTGCATAGCCGGGAGTAACCCCTGAGCATCACCGGGTGTGCCGACCCCCCCCCAAAAAAAAAAAGAATGTTAAAAAAAAAAACAAAAAGAAAAGGATAAGAGAATAAGTGAGTGAATGAAAGAGAGATGAGAGAGATAAAGAGCAAAAATGTCTTCTATAAATAGGCAGTTTGGGGGCAAATGCAAAGACTGGATTGAAACTGGGGCATTGATGGCAGAAAATATGAACTGGTGATGTGTGGGTGTTGGATTATTATATTATCAAAACTTAATTATGAACAATTTTAGAACTGTTATAAATTATCCAATGGTAATTTTAGGCTTTTATTTGGGGGCATGGTCACACTGGGCGACAGTCAGTGGGTTCCTGGCTTTGAGCTCAGATATCGCTCCTAGCAGACATAGGGGACCATATGAGATGCTGGGAATTGAACCGGGGTCTGGCCTGTGTTGGCTGTGTTTTGGCAAACACCCTACCACTGTGCTTGCGCTCTGACCCCACCATGGGTATTTTAAAGGGTTTGTTTAACAAAATATCATTTGTAAAATTAAATAAAACACTTAATAAAAATAGTATAATTTAAATAATGTCATAGCTTAAATAATTATATTTTTGTCTCTGGTAAAGAAGATCTTTCATACTGTGATTGTTAAATTTAATATGGTATCTTGCATAAGATTACGAAATTAGTTAAATTCAATAAAAATAAAATAAGGTCTAGCTGTTATTTTAAAATAATATATAGATCAAAAAGATTGTTTAGTTAATAAGACACATCTTTGCATGTGGCTCAGCCTAGGTCTGGACCCAGCATTACATATGATCTCCCAAAAATCACTATGTGTCACTCCTGAGCACAGAAAAAGGAACTTACTCTGAGCACTTCCAAGTGTGGTGTATCCTTCTTCTCCAAGTTATTTTTAAGTATATTTATATTTAACTTATAATAATACCAATTAAATACATTAATATAAAATTTTGGATATCTTGCATAATGTGAAGACTATACTATCTGTCATATATTCTTATACAAATGCTTGAATATTAAAAAAATAAAAAAATAGACTGAGTGATGGCGCAAGCATTAAGGCACTGCCTTGTGCATGCTAGCCTAGGATGGACTGCAGTTGATCCCCTGGCATCCCATATGGTCCCATGAGCCAGGAGCAACTTCTGAATGCATAGCCAGAGTATCCACTGAGCATTACCATTAAAAAGTAATGACCCTAATATATTTTTTCAATTTTTTTTCTGGTACCGTGATTAACAAAACTGTCAATGATACTTTCATGGATACAGGTTTGAAAATCACACCCATCATTAGAGTCACCACTTTTCTCCACCAAAGTCCAAAGACTTCTCCTATCTCCCTTGTGCCCCCAAACCAGGTACCTCAGTTCTATAAACCAAGTGAATCAAGGGCATTTATATTATTTAATCAAATAATTTAGTCTTTTGATAAAGTAAAGGTCAATACTCTTTATAGAATAAAGTGAATAGATTATTAGTTGATTAGAATAGTTATTCTATTCTTCTAGAATACATTCTTGTATTGTAAAGTAAATTTACAACACAGAAAAAGAGGGAGAGGAGAGAGATAGAGGGAGAGAGAGAGAGGAGAGAGAGAGGAGAGAGAGAGAGAGAGAGAGAGAGAGAGAGAGAGAGAGAGAGGAGAGAGAGAGACGTAAAAAGCCCTTGCCCCAGAGGCAGACAGGTTGGGAGGGAAACTAGAACATTGATGGTGGAACATTATTTGGTTTAAAGGGGTGGTTTACATTGTAAGATTGACACCCAATCCTGTAAAAAATTTGTAACATTGGTGTTTAAAGTAAAAGTTGATAAGAAAGCACACTGTTAGTCCATATAAGATATTCATATAAAAATAAAACAATAAAAGGGATGGAGGAGGCTTCTCTATCCTAGGCTTCTTCCTGGGAACCATGCAGAAAACAAGATACTAATTATAGAAGACTGACTGCAACACTGTGAAGGAGCAGAAAACTTCTAGAACCATAAAGAAAGACTCTATCCTAGACTCAGACCTATGACCTGTGCAAATACCAAGATTGCTAATTATAAAGGGACTGATTTTTGTCAACCACAACTGAGCCAGAATGTTTCCTGCACCATAAAGGATCTTGGGGTTCAATAATGAGCATATCCAAAACCTGTATTTGTTCCCATGACAGTATGCTTCAAGGGGTGGAGAAACCCTGTACCATTTAGGCCAAGGAAATTCCCTTTCTAATTTTCCCCAATACTTAATGTGCATATGCAAACAAAAACAAAGAAATGAAAACCACAAAAATCTCGCCACACCATCCCTCTTCCTTTTTTAGTTTCTTTTCTTGTTGTTTTGTTTTGTCATTTGCTTGTTTTCTTTTTTCTTTTTTCCCCTTTCTTTTTTTATTTTGATCATAGGTGGGCTTATATATATCTTTAATATTAGTATTTTAGGTACATATTACCATTGAATCAGGGGAATACTCAACCACCAAATTTGTCCTCCCCCCTTCCCTATTCCCTTTCTGCAACCCATATCCCCCACATCATCCCCCAGGCTGCGTAGAGTAGGTGGTCCCCTCTTTGTCTAGCTTACTATCAGTGATCATAAAATCTGTTTGGATCCTGGTGCCCTCCCTTGTTTTCTCCCTCTATTTGAGAGTCTAACCTAGATAAATCGAGTTATGGGATTTGTTTTGAGGGAAAGAAAGGCAATAGAATAGGGTAAAGATTTTAATTAATTAATTAATTAAAATATGCTGATTATGGGCAGAGTTCTTCTAGTGGCTATAAGCCTCAGTTTGAGAGAGGACATGAAAAGGGTAATTGAAACACCATAACAATACAAAAATAAATGTTAAATTAAATATCCAGTGAGCTCTACAGCAATAAAGAGAAGCACCACACAATAGTCTCGGTTCTGAATTCAAATCATGCTGGAGTGCAAAAAGAAAGAGAAAGATAAGATAAAATAATATAAAATAGAAAAGGACATCAACTTCAATATCTATACCAAAATAAAGATGTCAAAAAAGTAATCAATCAATATATATGTGGAAAAATGTTTATTTTTGTGCTTTCCCCCCCCTTTTCCCCCCTGCATAGGCACAGTAATTATCGGGGATATTATAGAGGGAATTCCCTAGCCTAGGAAATACAGGGTTTCTCCATCCCTGAAGGTATACTGTCATGGATTAACTATAGACTCTTGCATGATCATTTTACTCTCCCCTCGGTTTTTTTGTGTGTATGGACAACTTCTGCTTCATCATGGATGGTAAAATCAGTCTTCTGTATCTAGAGATCTTGGTGACTGTGCAGCTCAAGGAATGGAGCTTATGATGAAGGCTTTCTTTGTGGTTCTAGCAGTTCTGCTTCTTCAGTGTCATTTTAATTCATCTTCTGTAGTTGGTGTTCTTGGCCATTATGTTGCTCCTAGGATGGAGCCTGGGACAGAGTCTTTCGTTATGTTTCTGGAAGACCTGTTCACTTCCGGTTGTCTCAGTCAGACCTCTGGAATTGGAGATCTTGTTTGTTGAACAGATTGTAGACCAAAAGCTAGGGTAGAGCTTGTTGTTGTTGTTGTTGTTGTTGTTGTTGGTCCCGGGATGCGTACTGTCTAGTCCTGGCTGTAACAACCAGTCATCTGTATATAGCAATCTTGGTTTTTGCACAAATCAAAGGGTGACATGTCTTCTGATTTTGTCTTATCATTGGCTGGTGAGAAAGGATAACTTGCTCTTAGCTCTAGATGTTCCCATTTCCTCGTTGTCAGGTTATCAATTTAGGACTGCCGTACGTTGGCGTCAGAGCAGTATTATGAATGCCCTGGAGGGGACTTGGTTTCTGGAGCTGTTGTGGAGAACTCTGTCGTTTCTATGTATGGGATCTAGGAGTGAAGGCTGGACGGTCGTGCCTATTTCCCTGGAGTCTAGGATGGTTCCCCATGACATACATTCAGGGTGGGAGATGTCCCTGTGTTGTAAAAATCTATAAGTTCTTATCCCTAGTAGATAAGAACTTGTTTTTACAGGTAAAATTTCCCTATTTTTACTATGCCTTTGCAGGAAGAAGTGGTGCTACATTATATTGCTGGTGGATTTGGGGGTGAAGAGAGAAGAAAACAGACCCATGACAAAAACTAAAAATATATATGCTCAGACATATCTAAAGAAAACGTGTTTCTTAATAGAAAAAAGGATTAAATAAAAGACATAATTAAAGGAATAAAGTGGGTCTGAGAGGGATAGCATGGAGGCAAGGCGTCTGTCCTTCCTGCAGAAGGACTGTGGCTCACATCCCGGCATCCCACATGGTCCCCCATGCCTACCAGGGGCAACTTCCGAGCACAGAGCCAGGAGAACCCTCCGAGCGCCGCCAGCTGTGACCCAAAAGAAGCACAAAACACATCAAATCAAAAAAACAAATAGTAGAACAAAACAAAACAAAACAAATAATAAAAATGAACAAGGGGAAAAAATTTAAAAAATACAAAGAAAAAGAAAGTGATACAGGAGATAACTTTACATTTGGGGAGAAACAGTATAAGAGGTAGTGTTTATATAGGCCTATACATATGATGATAGTATAGGCTTCCCCATTATCTTTTGACATTTTAGGTAAACACCTATATAGATAGACCTCACTAACACAATGGTTAGTACTCAAGACACGAAACCTATACATATCCAAAAGTTGATCTATTAGTTTCTTTTTCTTACAATTACTATACCTACCTATCTTTCTGTACTCAGCGTATCTTTGCCCTCCCCACCTCTCTATATTAATATATACCTAAGCTAACTTCTATATGTTTATATGGGGGCAGGAACACACAGAGATAAGAATCCTCCTTAAGAGACTAACCTAAACCACAAATAATCCAATACCTATACCCTATATAACCCCTACCATGTACTATCCCCTCTCCCCCCCTCAGAAACCTGACTATCCCTTCACCCCTTAATCCAATCCCTGATATCCCCACCATATTATAACTCTTCACCCTCAGTTCTTAACCTATTAGGCATCAAGACCAACCTCCACCAACGAAGCAGTACCCAGTTTCCAAGTGAAGAACACCACTCAAACTCACACCTCATTCCCGGCAATAAAATACAACCAACAGCCCGACTGACTCAGGCAGTGTGGCCCTCCTAATCACCTCTCCCTATTGTGGACTGTGGCTTAATACCGGATTAGCTCCAAAAGGACTTCCATTGCAAGAACTCTACCCAAGACCTCCCTGCATGAAGCCCACACCTCACGAGGAATCCCTTTCTTTTTAAATTGATATTTATAGCTTTTAGAAAGACTCATCCCAGCTTTCTTTCTTTTTTTTTTTTTTTTTTTTTGGTATTTTGGGCCACAACCCATTTAATGCTCAGGGGTTACTCCTGGCTAAGAGCTCAGAAATTGCCCCTGGCTTGGGGGGACCATATGGGACACGAGGGATTGAACCACGGTCGCGATCTTTCCTTGGCTAGCTTGCAAGGCAGACACCTTACCTCTAGTGCCACCTCGCCGGCCCCAAGCTTTTTTATTTTTCTTTCCAACAGAATCACAGAACTAGAATCATCTTGTTTTCCTCATAAATTGAGGAGGAAAAAGGTGGATGGTAATCGGAGCAAACAGTTGCATAAACAATGGGTGGAAATAGAAAATGATCAGACTTAAATATTAAACCCAAAGTCAACAACAATAGAATTAATATACCCAATCTAAAACAAGCTATACATAAATGGGACCTGTTACATTAGCACTTCAGGGAGCAAAGGGGATAGGTATAGGATGCATGCTGGGAATAGGGGTGGTGGGAGGAAAACATTGCTGGTGGGAATGGCCCTAATTCACTGTCACTATGTACCTTAAATATATCTGTGAAAGACTTGTAATTCACACTGATTATAATAAAATTATTTACAAAAGATAAGCATATAAAATATATAGCTTAAAAGTTCTAAGTTTTTTTTCTTTGTCCCCTTTTCATTTTCTATACTTTTAATACAACCACATTACTAAAATTATTTTGCTCAGTCTTATAAATTGAAGGGGAAATATGGATGGTACCAGGCCTAGATAGTCATATGAACATTTAGTGGAAATAAAAAATGATCAGACTTGAACACCATACCCAAATTCAACAAGAACAGAATTGATATCCAATCTACAACAAGCTGTACAATTGGGGATCAGTTACACTAGCATCCTGGGGGGTAAAGGAGGGAGAAGTGGAACACATGCTGGGAAAAGGGATGGAGGAAGGATAACACTGATGGTGGGAATTCCTCATATTCACTAGCACCATGTACCTTAATTATTACTGTGAAAATTTTGTAGCATACTTTGGCTACAATAAAAAGTTTTTGAAAATGTGATCATTATATAGCTGCTTGCAAAAATATTCATGAAGTTTTTTTGTTTTTTTTTTTTTCCTTTTTTTTCTTTTTTTTATTATTTTAATTATGACAACAAAGATGCAAAGAAAGAGGACAGGGTAAAGTTACAGTGGAAGCCCAATCACCCATAAACAGAATTCTCGGTAGTCCCATCGATGATATCCCAGCCTTGAACTTTCAGCCAAAGAACATTAAGAAAAACAAAACTGAACCCATATACAATACAATTACTTTGTCCCTCAAATCCCCAGTTGTAGTACATACTATTTCTTAGCAGCACACAATATAATCTAAAGACATTAGACTTATGTAACTCCTTAAACATTGAGGGCAAAGTACATTTCTCTAGTTCCATGCACATGCTTACTAGTTTAAGTTAGCCTCAAAAGTTTTAGTGGGTTGTTTTTCTTAAGGATTGGAGTCAAGGGAACATAGTAAAAAACGGTATTAAAGTGGCATTTGTTTGCATAGGCCCACCAAAACATAAGGGATATGGAAAGGCAAATTATGGTCTAAATACAAGGAGACCCTACCCCTGAAGTTTCCTGGCACAGGACTGACTCTAGGCTCCAGGCACACTAGTTTGTCCAATTCAAGTCATCCTCTGTAGTGACAATACACCTCCATTCCTCACTTAGTCTCTGTTGTTGTTGGTATCATGCTTCTGTATTAAAGATCCTGGAGTCTGCATATCCCATATTGTAGTCAGGATGGTGCGGAGCATCCTCTCATTTCACCTCACACTTATGGGGCAATAGAGAGAACCATGTCATTGTTGTTGTCAAGTCTTCTCAGTGTAAACGGAAGTCTCTTTTTAGGAGGTCGATGCTGACCTTGGTAGAGTTTTTCCTGGTAGAGGACTGCTTCCAGCTGTTGCTATAAAGACATTGGACGTTTCGTAGATAGCTTGCCTGGTTTCCGGCGTGAATGGAGGATGCCCATTCTTCTGAGGCCTGTGCCAGGTCATTATATCAATGTTCAGGGTGTAAGGTACATTGTACTGAGATTTATTAGATAAGAACTTATCTGTATGTATGGTGTTTTCCCATTTTAATGTGTCTATGCAAACAAGGATCAATGCCATGAAGCGTTATTGGTGCATCTGGAGGCAATGGGAACAAGACCAGCAATTTCCATGACATAGTTCAATCATAGGCATCAAACTGAGGGACAGTTCCACCAACAATCCTTACTGAACAGCTTACAAAGAAAAGACAAGATGAAAAGTGGATAGAAACATCATAGTAGAAGAATATATAAAGAGTTACATCAGTTAAAGAAAATACCCATAAAATATTCAAAAGATATATGTGTTCAATATGTGTTCAATTTCTGTCCTTCTAAGTAGTTCTGGGATTTGTTAGATCTACTGTATGTCTTTGGTCAGAGAATAGAACTGTGTGTTACTGAAGTTAAGAAGAGTAAATCTGGGATACTAATGGTTGGGAGGAGCATATGTTCGCGCGGGGGCGCGCGGTTTGCAAAATGTAGACTGGTATGAAATTGCCAGTGACAGCCTGAGTATAGCTGAGCAGCTATCTGCCACCCCCCAGATCAATTTCCACCCCCTTAGCCAACCTCTGTAGCCAGCCTAGGAGTGGGGAAAACCCAGGGTGCCCCATCAGCTCCTTCCAGAAACCCACCTGGAGATCCGGAGGAAAGGGGGAGAGGGGGGGTCGGGTGACCCATGTCCGAGGCCCCCTACCCTAAGCCAGGCCAAGAGGCCGCTGGCACATGCGGAGGCCTGCCAGCTGCCCGCCCGTGCTGGCCAAAAATCCTGCTCCAGGAAGGGAGAGAGACCCTCCCAGGCCCGAAGGACAGGGATTTAAGCCCCACCCTAGGCCAGGGTCCGGACCCGGCCAGGGAGTGGGGAAAACCCAGGGTGCCCCATCAGCTCCTTCCAGAAACCCACCTGGAGATCTGGAGTAAAGGGGGAGAGGGGGGTCTGGTGACCCATGTCCGAGGCCCCTTACCCTAAGCCGGGCCAAGAGCTTCCTGGAGCAGGATTTTTGGCTAGCACGGGCGGGCAGCTGGCAGGCCTCCGAATATTCATGAAGTTTAATAGAAACATAGTTAATGGTTTGTAATTGATAATTATTAGTTTTCTAGTTGTCTCATACTTTATCAGTTCTCCTAGATAAAGCAATTGCTGAATATCACTTCACTCTATTAACTAAATATATGTTATCTAGGATGCTTCACCTATAATTTGTACATAAACAAGTAACTGAAGCCACTTAACATATAATCAGATATTAATAGTGCATTTATATGGAAGCTACATGCACTTTCAGAATCACAAACATACATGATAGGCATTTGCACATATCAAGTGTGTACATAGGCAAGATTAGTCATGATCATTGAGAGAATGCAGTTAAATATTAGTATATATTTGAAATATATACTATATGTAATATAATGTAGCATACATATTCATTTATACATACTTATGTACATTTATAAAGGTTTAATTAATCCACCGCTTTATTGGGATTTGAGTTGGCAGATCAAATATAATACTATAAGAGTATGGGAGAATATGTTATATAACACTGTCTCTCTCTTAGTATGGAGGAAGTTATAAAGTGAGAGGAATTATTTTTTTCTTTCTTTTCAGTCTCATTTATACTAGCTTTGATAGCTACAAGACAACAGCAATTAGACGTATCATGGGTGATCTTTACCATATCATCTTTTCCTTCCATTACAAAATACGTTAGCTTTCTTTTATAGGTATCTGAATGAAAT
This sequence comes from Suncus etruscus, assembly GCF_024139225.1. Classification (NCBI taxonomy): domain Eukaryota; kingdom Metazoa; phylum Chordata; class Mammalia; order Eulipotyphla; family Soricidae; genus Suncus; species Suncus etruscus. The sequence goes on from NC_064855.1 coordinate 74,592,846, forward strand.
TCATAATGAGGAAGACACGTTTTAATAATCAAATCTTTCAAGTTAGTGATGATTCAAATGCGGACTGTTTGATCTTGTCAGCTTTCCATACATCTTAAAAAAATGAACAGCACATTTTCAGATCATTATAAAAGAGATTTTAGGTTGATGGCATGATATGTTATCTTCAAATGGGAAAAATGCCCAAGAGTAAGCAATTTTCAAAATGTATAGCTCAACAAAGATAGGACATATGAAAGAATCGTTACACTGAAATATGATGAATAGTTTCTAGCTTTTCTGATTAATGGACTGTTCAGAAAGATGTACATCTGGGAGCATTGAGTTAAAAATTAAATACATGGAATTTCTGAGTTCTAATTTCATATCTTCAAACAGCCTAGCTATGAAATTTATGCAAACTATTATAAATTTTTTAAAGCACATTTAGCATCAGTGGTGTCAATTTCAAAGTGGATAATAGTAAATTTACTGTGTTCATTACTTCATAGAGGCAACTAGGAAAGAAAAAATTTTATTTGGCATATTCAAATATGATACTTAAAACATTCTTTGTATTTAGTAGGTATTACTCATCTATTATCAATATTTAATCAATAAATTTGGTTATACATATTTGTAGCAAGTTATAAAATATAAAATATAAATATAAAATATAAATTATATAAATTATAAAATATATAAAATATAAATATATAAATATAAAATATATATAAAATATATAAATATAAAATAAAAATATATATAAATATATAAATATAAAAATATATAAATATATAAATATTTATATTTATATATATAAATATAAAAATACATAAATATAAATATATAAATATATAAGTATAAAATAAATAATATATATAAATATATAAATATAATATATATATAATATATAAATATATAAATATAAAATAAAATATAAATATAAAATATAAATTATAAAATTATAAAATATATAAAATATAAAATATAAAATATTTTTCAAGGTATTATAAATATAATATATTTTTTGAAAAAATACTGATATCAGATGCTGGAGAGATAGCATGGAGTTAGGGCATTTGCCTTGCATGCAGAAGAATGGCGGTTCAAATCCCAGCATTCCATATGTTCCCCAGAGCCTGCCAGGAGTGATTTCTGAGTGTGGAGCCAGGAGTAACCCCTGAGCTCTGCCAGGTGTGACCCAAAAATACAACAAAAAATACTGATATTACGTTTAACTACTTTTATTTGTTTTTCTGTGAGGCTGGCATGAATATCAAAGATAATGGATTGTTCCATTTTAAGTTATTCTCATGGGCCACTCCTGTCTCAGTGCTCAAAGATCACTCCTTGTGGTACTAAGGCAACTCTGATGTACTGGAGCACATACCTTGCATGTATGGAATCTTGGGTTGAATCTCTTGAAACAATAAACTGTATAGTTGAGTCACCAAAACCATAAAAATAAAGACAGAACTCAAATGTAAAATATAAATAAAATGGTAAACAAAAAATTTAAAATTACATAAAACATTTTTGAAAAATATGGTTATTCCCAGAGCAAAAGAAAGTTGGATGTCTAAAGAATTAATTGTTACGAGAACTATGGCAGTAAGTACAGTATATTCTTTTACATATAACAATATGTGAGGTTGTATCTCAATAGTTATATAGTTTTATATTTTAACCATAAATTAACAAAACTGTTTTTTTAAAAATATGCATTAATTATTATCAGTCAATTTTCTTATGTGTCTATTAGTGCAAAACCCTTTTTCTTAGAATTTATGCTTCAGGATATTAAAGCATATATATGATTAATAATATATGTTAGTATATAAAGATTTTTAGAGAACTTTAGCAATATTTAATAAGTTTAAGAGAATAATAAAATGAAAGATAGATAATAGATCAAACTTTATCATGAAATATGACTTCCACAAATCTCTTTAGAAAGAAGGTTGTTCACCAATTATTTTTCTAAATTTAGTTTAGTGATAAAAATATTTATATTTTCATTAAAAGTCTATAATGATACCTCTGTAAGAACACTTTTATAAAATTCAAGTAACGATGTGGCTATTCAAATAATCGTAATCTTAATCTCTTAAAAATAATAAGTATATATTTAGTAATTCATCATTAAAACCTGTGAGAAAACAGAGGTCTACCTAACAAAAACAAATAAAAACAAAATAATACATGTGACAAATATTATAATTTTAATATTTTTTATATTGGGGTAAGTGTGTGGATATGAAGAGAACTCGCATTCTGATAAGGGGGGTGACTTTTTCACCTGGCCAGAATCACCACAGAAAGAACATGGCCACTTTTGTTCACTCTGTGGAAATGGATTTTTTTCTAGTCAAGGATCCCATCATGTGACATAAAAAAAAAACACACCATCACACTACCAGGTCAAATGGGAAAGCAACACAAAACCCCACAACACATAGTGTGAACAAAGAGTATAGTTCTAAAGATCTAATAAATATAAGCAACCCATCATTGCCTCTTTGATAAGGACATTAGAGATAAAATGTTGAAGATCTTCAAAGAAACCATGAAGTGGACATCCTATAAAATTGAATATATAAAAATACAAATGACCAAAAGACACATGAAAAAATGCTCCACATCACTTATCATCAGGGAGATGCAAATCAAAACAACTATGAGGCACCACCTCACACCACAGAGATTAGCACGCACATTACAAAGAATGAGAACAAACAGTGTTGGCGGGGATGTGGAGAGAAAGGAATTCTTATCCACTGCTGGTGGGAATGCCATCTAGTTCAACCTTTATGGAATGCGATATGGAGATTCCTCCAAATCTGGAAATCGAGCTCCCATACGATACAGCTATACCACTCCTAGGAATATACCCTAGGAACACAAAAATACAATACAAAAACCCCTTCCTTACACCTATATTCATTGCAGCACTATTTACCATAGCAAGACTTTGGAAACAACCAAGATGCCCTTCAACAGATGAATGGCTAAAGAAACTGAGGTACATATACACAATGGAATATTATGCAGCTATCAGGAGAGATGAAGTCATGAAATTTTTCTATACATGATGTACATGGAATCTATTATGCTGAGTGAAATAAGTCAGAGAGAGAGAGAATGACACAGAATGGTCTCACTCATCTATGGGTTTTAAGAAAAATGAAAGACATTCTTGCAATAATAATTTTCAGACACAAAAGAGAGAAGGGCTGGAAGTTACAGCTCATCTCATGAAGCTCACAACAAACAGGATGAGTTTAGTTAGAGAAATAAACATATTTTGAACTATCCTAATAATGAGAATGTATGAGGGAAATAGAAAGCCTGTCTAGAGTATAGGCGGGGGTAAGGTGGGGAGGAGGGAGATTTAGGACATTGGAGATGGGAATGTTGCACTGGTGATGGATAGTATTCCTTACATGACTGAAACCTAAGCACAATCATGTATATAATCAAGGTGTTTAAATAAAATTTTATATATATATATATATATATATATATATATATATTAAAAAATGCCCATAGCCAATATCTTCCTTAATGGTGAAAAACTGAAAGCTATTCCACCAATGTCAAGTAATAGACAAGAACGTAAATTTTCTCCATTCCTAATCAGCATAGTAACAGAAGTCCTAGCAATAGCAGCCAGTCAAAAGGAAATCAAAGGATTCCAAATTGGAAACTAAGAAGTCAAATTATCTGTATTTGGAGAGAACATGATGATATATGTCAGAAACCCTAAAAAGTCCACAAAAAAGCTCCTATAAACAAAAAACACAAACATGTATGTAATTAAGGTGTTTAAATAAAATATATAAAAAATTAGAAATGTGAAAACTTTAAATAAAAATGAAAGAAATAAAAAAATGGTAGGCAAAATTAATAATTCAAGGGAAGTCCTCACTAGCAAAGTGACAGATGCTAGGACAGAATCAGTGAGCTTAGAGATGAACAAAATAACCTTCTATATAACAGAATTTTGATAATAGTTTAAAAATAAATGAACAAAACAAAAAATATTAAAGATAAGCAAAAAAATCCAAAAGGTTTGGGGATATATTTAACAGGAACAACATAAGATTCATTGGGGTCCAGAACTCCAGAAATAAACTCAATGAATAATAAAGAAATCTAACACTCTTCCTAGTTTGTGTAAGCTGAAGAGTGCAAGCACCCATGTTCTGGATGCTGAAAGACAACCAGCTAAAAGAGACTCAAATAAAACCTCAAAAAGTCACATTCTAATCACAATGGTATAAGTCACAGAGAGAGAAAAAAGCTAAAAGGAGTAAGAGAAATCGCCCCTGGCTTGGGGGGACCATATGGGACGCCGGGGGATCAAACTGCTGTCCGTTCCTTGGTAGCGCTTACAAGGCAGACACCTTATCTCTAGCGCCACCTTCCCGGCCCCATAGCCAGGAGTAACCCCTGAGCATCAAACGGGTGTGGCCCAAAAACCAAAAAAAAAAAAAAAAAAAAAAAAGGAGTAAGAGAAAAAGAAGAAAATTATGTATAAGAATGCATACTAAGATTAACAACAGACTTATCAAACTCTTTAAGCCTGAAGGCAGTATTGAATACTGTGAAAAATCTCAATAAAACGAATTCCTCACCAAGAATACTTCACTGAATTAAACTTTCATTCAGGTTTAGAGGAAAGATACACAGCTTCATGGATAAACAAGATCTTAGGAAATTTACAGGTTTAACATTTAAAACTAACCTTAAAGAAAAAATAAAGGATCTACTTTAAGGCAAGAAAAAAACAAAAAATCACCAAACATCTACAAAATGTATGGCAAAATATCCCACAAGAATAATCTCTCTCAATATCAATAGAATAAATGCACCAGTTCATAGACACAGGGTGGCAAAATGAATAATAAAATTTAATTAAAGTTTCTGTCTGAAAGAAACAGATATGAGTAGTCAGTACAAATGTAGACTCAAAGGTAAATGTTGGAAGACAATCCTTCAAACAATTACTCTCTTAAAAAGGCTGAGATGACCATATTAATATCAGACAAAACAGAATTCCTTTAGAGAAAGGTTAAGCAACACACAGAGTCGTTATTTAATAATCAAGGAATATGCATACCAATTAGAAATCACACTCCAAAAACTATTTACACACAGTGAGGAGCCAGCAAAAATACTTAAAACTGCTATTAGAGTTCAAGAAAGATGTCAATAAAAACACAATAATTGTTGGAGACTTTACCTCAGAATGTAGTCACTCACCTTGTGTTGTTTGGGGGCCTGATAGTGATAAGAAACAAATCAGGATTCACCCCCCAATTTTTTTAGCATTCTGACTCTCTCTTTTAAATATTAACTTGTTCATATCAGATACAAAGTGATACTTAGAAAGCTACAAAAATTTCTTAAGAAGTTAATGTATTGCTCTTCATTCAATTTTGGACAACAAAGGATTTTCTATTTTATTTTTCTTCAGAATGAGAAAAGAATACTATTGGTTTCTTTTACTCTTAATTTCATTTAAAATATATTTTGATTTGATAAGAAACAATGATAAGATAAACAAATTGTATATACTGGTTTATTGTTAATTGGTTAATGTGTTTTGTGTAAAGTACCACTTTATAGTTTATGTTTATAGTTTGTAATATATAGCTTGTAATTATGCAAAACTAATGAATAAGCTCTTTAAATCTTCCTTACAAGGATATTTGATGTGGTATCTTAAATAAAGGAGGCAAAATATAAAGTGTTCTTATTATTTTTTCTTGGAAATATATTTTTGTGGTGACTAATAAAAATAATTATAGAATAAAATCGAAGATTAAAATGTTTTAATTTGCCTTCACTGTATTTTTCTTTATAGCATATATGTTTTCTAATAGTTTATTAATAAAAATATGAGCCTATTAGAGAGTTAACAAATTGAGATTTTTATGTATCTAAGTATAATAAATGCCTCTAATACTTACAATCTTCAAAAATTATAACTGGAATTCTTTCTTACCATCTCAGAACACTGAATAGATTCACCTGGGACTTTTGGCATTTAAAAAAAAAACAGGAAATCCTCTCAGGTTTTTATCTCAATTTTACTACTTAAAATATGACAAGCTTGAATTGATGACTGAATAACTCAATTAAAACTTTTTTATACTTTCTCTCCCTTTGCCTAGATATTATATAAATGATATCTATTAAATATATGAGCAAAGTAAAATGACTTTGCAGGAGATGAACCTTTGATAACTAGAGATTAACTTTTTTTTTGTATTTGCATATGGAGGTTCCTTTTCAATTTTGTAAGAGGGTTCTAATGACACAGAAACTCCATTTATCATGGTACATTAATTAGATGTGCTATACTCCCTAAGATAAAACACATAATAAAAATGTAAAGCCAGATAAAACAACCTTTCTTCTTTAGAATGTCAGGAGCCAGGTAATTCAGACAAAGATTCAATTTTATTTTCTATATTTTAGCAGATTTAATCATTGATTATCAACTTCTGCCCTAGCAAACATTTTTATATTTATTGAACTTCCATTACGTCCTTAAGTTCTCATACATCTTAATCAAATACATGTCAATTGATTGATAAATTAAAAGGCTAAATTCTTTAAAAGTGTTCTTTGCTGTTTTGATACATCTTACATAAAGAAAACAAAATTCTGTTTATTTCATTTAAAGTACTTCAGTTAAATATTTTTATGATATCAATAATCTCAATTAACTTTCCCTTATTTATTATTGTTCTCTGAATCCAAAATCACCCTGTATTCAAAAATTTTCTTATCTAAACAACACACACACACACACACACACACACACACAGTCAGGAGTAAATTAACCTCTGAGAATCATTGGGTGTAACATAGGAAAAAACAAATAGAATACCAAAATACTTACATGTTTATTTTATTACTATTTTATTTTATTTTTTAAATATAATTTTTATTTTGACCATATTGACTTACAAATCTTTCACAGTAATATTTTAAGTACATATTAACTATATTTTGTATTACAATATATGTATTTAAAAATAAAATGTATATACTTTTCCAGAACACTGAACTTGTTATATTTTACCAATTTTATATTCATATTTTTAATATAAATTTTTATTTTGATCATAGTGGCTTACATATTGTTGACAATAATATTTTAGGTACATATTTACATAAAATCAGTGGGGATTCCCATCTCCAAATTGTCATCCCTACGCCTCCGTTTCTATCCTACCTCCCTTTTCCTTTTCCCTCACCCCAGGGCGGCTAGAATATGTGGTCCCCTCTGTATCTAACCCACTACTTAGTAGTCTTACACCTGTTTGGTCTTGATGCCTCCCTTATTTCCCCCTCTAACTGGAGTCAGGACTAGCTAGTTCAAGTTGCGTGGTTTTGTTTGAAGGAGAAAAAAGTAATAAACTGGGGTAAGAGTCTAATACCCCGAAAATGGGCGGAGTCCTTCTAAAGGCTCTCATCTTCAATCTGGGAGATGGAGAAAAAGTAGGTGAAACACTCCACTAGTACCAAAAGAAGTGTCAAATATCCAGTGAGGGCTCCAGCTATATCAATAAGCACCACACAGAGCAGACAAAACAAACAAACAAACAAGTAGAAAAAAAAAACAAAACAAAAACAGACAAACAAAAATCACGCCATGGTCTTGAATTAAGAAACATGGCATAGCACATAACGAAAGAGAAGAAAGGAAGAGAAAAAAAAATAAGTATAATTGGGGACTACACTTTCAATAATCACACCCAAACAGAGAAATCGACCAAAATAGATTGGTAAATCAAAAATAATAATAACAATAATAAATAAAGGTAATATATATATTTATATCAAAAAAATAGCCAAGGTTTTGTGCTTTTTGTATTTTTGTTTTTTCCCTCCTGCACTGGCACAGTAAATATTGGGGTCATTCGAAAAAGAATTCACTTGGCCTAAGAGATATGGGATTTCTCCGTCCTTGGAGCATACTGTCATGGGATCAACTCTAGACATTGCTCAGGATCCTTTACTTTCCCGGTGGTGTTTTTTTTTTTTTGTTTTTTTTTTTTCCTTTGGTGTGTGGAAGACTTCTGCTCTGTGTTTAGAGGTCTCAGTATCTGTACAGATCCTGAGGTGGGACTTATGATGAAGTCAGTCTTTGTGGTTCTAGAGGTTCTGTTACCTCAGTGTCATTTTAATCCATCTTCTGTGGTTGATGATCTTGGTCTTTGCACTGAGCCTAGGGTGGCTCCTAGGATAGCGTCTTTCTTTGTGCTCCCCAAAAGCCCCATTCCATTACAATTGTCTCTGCCAGATCTTTGGGGCTGGGGATCATGATTCTTGTGCAGGTCATAGTTCAAACCCTAAACTAGGGCTTATTTATTGGTCCCAAGATGTATACAGTCTGGTCGTGGATCAAGCAGCCAGTCATCTGTAAATCCCGATCTTGGGTTTTTGTCCTACCAAAGGGAGCCAAGACTTCTGGTTTTGTCTTGTCGTTAGTTGGTAAGGTAGGCTAATCTGCTCTAAGGTCAAGATGGTCGCATTTTCCCCGTTGTCAGGATATCATGTTAGAGCTGGGCCTTGTTGTTGGTCTCGTCGTATTAAGGCCGTCCTGGATGGAGTTTGTTTCCTGCAGCTGTTGTGAAGAGCTGTGCCGTTTCTATGTCGGGGATCCAGGGTTCAAGGCTGGATGAATGGTATCTAATCACCTGAGGTCTAATTTGATTCCACATGACATATTTTCAAGGCAGGAGATATCCCTATATTTTAAATAACTATGAGTTCCTATCTCTAGTAGATAAGAGCTCTCTTTTATTTTTTTTTAAATGTAAAATTTCCCCTTTACTTAGTGTGCCTTTGTAGGGGGAAGTGGTGCTACATTATAATGTCTGTATATTTGTGGGTGGACTGATGGGATAACAGTCACAGGTCACATACCAAAAAACGAAGAAAAAAAAAAGGGGGGGGGATTGAAACTGTATGTGCTCACAAATATATATGAAGGACAAACATTTAAAAAAAGATAAATAAATAAATTTAAAAAAAAAGAAATAAAATGAGTTAGCAAAATTTTTATGGGACCAAAGTGGTGCAAAAGACTACCTTACATTTGGGGGAGGGCAGGTAAAGAGGTGGTGTATTACAGGTCTTATGCCTATGTTGGAAGTACAGTTTTTCCCATTGTCTTTTGGGTTTTTCTTGTGGTGTGTGGGTTCCCATGCATCTTCCTAACCCACCCCCTGACCTTCTTCAGATTGGTAAATATTTGCGGCAGGGAGGTCTTGGAAGAGTTCTTGCATTGGGGATACTTTTGGATCTAGGCCCGGTTTCAAGGAGCAGTTCGCGTTAGGGGGAGTTGGTCGGGAGGGCCTCGCAGCATGAGTCCATAGGGGAGTTGGCTGTCTTTTCTTTCAGGAGACGAGGTGTGGGTTTATCTGGGTGTCCTCTCGCCTGGGTGCTGGGTACTGGTTCGTTGGGTAGGAGGTCGATCGTGATGCCTAATAGAATAAGGACTGGGGGTGAAGAGTTTTAATATGGTGGGAGATCTGGATGGGATTGAGGGGTGAGGGGATAGTTGGATTTCCGGAGGGGGGAAAGGGGAAGGTGTATGGGAAGGGTTTGAAGGGAGAGAAAAGAGAAAATACCTTAGAGAGAAAAGGGGGGGAGAAAGGGAGAAAAGTAATGAGCAGAATAGAAGAAGAAAAAGAAAAAGAAAAAAAAAAAGTAGTGAGAAGAGGGGAGAGAATAGCAAGGGAATGCTGGTTTGATTGAATGTGTTCGAAGAATAGAGCCTGTAGTTTAAGTCTGTATGTCTCAGGTACTGCTTCAGTGGTCTGATTGGACACGTGCTTCAATTCCTAAATGAAGGTATTACCTAGAGATAAAGTGTATGTTAAAGAGTTTTCTTGTGGCCATCTCGAAGTGCAAGCAAGGTATGGTATCCCGTGTGTTATCACGAGTTGCCACCTTAGTTTGTCCACCCTTTGTATCCAAGGGCACCTGTGGGCAGAAAAGCTGAGAGGTTATTTAAAGTATAGTAAGATAAAGGCATTAAAAGGTAGTGTTATGGTATGTTGCCATTGTAGTCCGTGATTTCCCTTGGTGTTCTATACTTGTGTTCCTGTATATGAACTCTAAGGGATTATTGTGGACCTTTGTTGTAGAAGTCTGATTACATACCTGTTCTCTCTATGCTGCCGTTTCTGTTGTTGCTGTTTTCTTTGTGGTATAATGTGTAGTCAAGAGTTTGCGTTGTTCCTTTTTCATGTATTTTGGACACTGCTCCCACGTCTATGCTGACTATTACAGTGTTCGGAGTTTCTACCCTGTTATTTGATAGAATTTAGTTGTGTATAAACTATGTGTTCTAGGTGTTTCAGAATAGTGCTACCATTCTGTGTTTATCTTTTGTCTTCTGACTTACTTCGTTTAACATAACATGATCTAGGTCCATCCAGGTTGCTGCAAAGTCGGTGATTGTATCGTTCCTGACTGCCATGTAATATTCCATTGTGTATATGTACCACATCTTAATGATCCATTCATCTTTTGTTGGACATCGAGGTTGGTTCCAAGATTTGGCTATTATACTGAGTGCTGCAATAAATAGTGGGGTGCATATATATTTTGGAATGAATGTCCTTCCATCTTGTGGGTATATGCCTAGTAGAGCAATTGCTGGGTCAAATGGCAGTTCAATTTTGAGTTCTTTGAGCACTCTCCAGACTTTTCTCCATAGATGTTGGACTAGGGGGCATTCCCACCAGCAGTGGATGAGAGTTCCTTTCATACCGCATCCTCGCCAACAAAGGTTGTTTCCATTATTTTTGATGTGAGCCAACCTCACTGGTGTAAGGTGGTATCTCATTGTTGTCTTGATTTGGATCTCCCTGATGATGAGTGAAGGTGAGCATGTTTTCATGTGTTTGTTGGCCATCCTTCTGTCTTCCTCAGAGAAGTGTCTATTCATTTCATCTCCCCATTTTTCTATGGCTTTATTTGGTTTTGAGGGTCTCAGCTTTCTGAGTGCTTTGTATGTTCTAGATATCAGCCCTTTATCTATATGTCAAGTGAAAAGATTTTTTCCCATTCTGTTAGCTGTCTTCTTGCGTTTAGTAGGGTTTCTTTTGCCATGCAGAAGCTTTTTAGTTTGATGTAGTCCCATTTGTTTATATTTGATGCTAACGTTCTTGCCATTGGTGCTCCGTTCTCGAAGACCTTTTTTATATATAGGTCTTCGAGTGTTCTGCCTATTTTATTCTCGATAAACTTTATAGATTCAGGTCTGATTTCAAGGTCTTTGATCCATTTTGAGTTGACTTTTGTATAAGGAGTGAGGTATGGGTCAATTTTCACTTCCGTACATGTGGTTTTCCAGTTGTACCAACACCATTTGTTGAATAGGCTTTTTTTGTTCCATTTCAGATTCTTGCCTCTTTTATCAAATATTAGTTGGCTGTATATCTGGGGATTTATGTCTGGGAGTTCTGTTCTGATCCACTGGTCTGAGTTCCTGTCTCTGTTCCAGTACCATGCTGTTTTAATTACTATGGCTTTATAGTATAGTTTCAAGTTAGGTAAGGAGATGCCTCCCAGCTTCTTGTTTTTCAGTATGTGTTTGGCTATCCTGGGTCATTTGTGGTTCCAGATGAATTTTGTGATTGATTGTTCTATTTCTTTAAAGAATTGTGTCTGAATTTGGATAGGGATTGCATTAAATCTATATAGAAGTTTGGGTAAGATAGTCATTTTGACTATGTTAATTCTACCTATCCATGAGCATGGGATGTTCTTCCATTTCTTTAGATCGTCTTCAATTTCTTTCTGAAGTGTTTTGAAGTTTCCCTGGTATAGGTCTTTCACTTCTCTTGTAAGGTTGATTCCTAGATACTTGATATTTTTGATACTATCTTAAATGGGATTGTATTTTTAATCTCTCCTCAACTTCATTGTTTGTATATAGAAACACTACTTTCTTTTGTGTATTGACTTTGTATCCAGCCACTTTGCTATATTGGTTGATTGTTTCTAGGAGTTTTACTGTGGACTCTTTAGGGTTTTTGATGTATATCATCATATTGTCGGCAAATAGAGATAGCTTGTGTTCCTCTTTCCCTACTTGAATTCCTTTGATTTCCTTCTCTTGTCGGATTGCTATTGCTAGGACTTCTAAGGTTATATTGAATAAGAGTGGAGAGAGTGGACAGCCTTGTCTAGTTCCTGACCTTAGTTGGAATGCTTCTAATCTCTCGCCATTAAGTATAATGTTGGCTGTAGGCTTTTCATATATAGCTGTAACTATCTTGAGGAAGGTTCCTTCTAACCCTATTTTGCTGAGTGTCTTTAACATAAAAGGATGTTGAATTTTGTCAAACGCCTTCTCTGCATCGATTGTTTTGATTATGTGGTTTTTGTCTTTATGTTGTTGATGTGATGTATCATGTTGATTGATTTGCGGATGTTGAACCAACCTTGCATTCCTGGTATGAAACCCACTTGGTCGTGATGTATGATTTTTTTGATGAAGTGTTGGATTCGGTTTGCTAAGATTTTGTTGAGTATCTTTGCATCTATGTTCATTAGTGAGATTGGTCTGTAGTTTTCTTTTTTGGCGGTGTCTTTGCCTTCTTTGGGAATGAGTGTGATATTAGCCTCATAAAAGGAGTTGGGGAGGATTCCTGTTTTTTCTATGGTTTGGAAAAGCCTTTGGAACAGTGGTAATAGGTCTTCTTTAAATGTTTGATAGAATTCACCTGTAAATCCATCTGGGCCTGGGCATTTGTTCTTAGGGAGTTTTTTAATTACCTCTTCAATTTCCTCTGAAGTGATTGGTCTGTTTAGACTTTCTAGATCTTCCTTTTCCAGTCTTGGAGGAGGGTGTTTGTCCAAGAATCTGTCTATTTCTACTGGGTTCTCTAGCCTACTTGAGTATAGTTGTTCATAATATGATCTCATGATATGTTGTATTTCTTGGGGTTCTGTTGTAATCTCTCCCCTTTCATTTGTGATCCTAGTGATTTGGGTGTTTTCCCTCTTTTTTTTTGGTGAGTCTTGCCAATGGTTTGTCTATCTTGTTTATTTTTTTGAAAAACCAACTCCTGGTCTCATTGATTTTTTGTATTGTTTTCTTAGTTTCGATGTTGTTTATTTCTGCTCTGGTTTTTATTATTTCTTGCCTTCTGGTTGTGGTTGGATTTCTCTGTTGCTGTTGTTCCAATTCTTTGAGGTGATCTTTTAAACTGTTGGTTTTGTTGTTTTCTGTTTCTTGACATAAGCCTGTATTGCTATGAGTTTCCCCCTAATTACTGCTTTTGCTGTGTCCCATAAATTTTGACATGTTGTCTCTTCATTGTCATTTGTCTCAAGGAATCTTTTTATTTCTTCCTTGAGTTGTTCTTTGATCCAGCTGTTGTTGAGCAGCATGTTGTTTAGTCTCCAGGTATTAGTTTTCCTCCATTGCTTCTTCTTGACATCAATTTTAAGCTCTGTTGCATAGTGATCTGAAATGGTACTTCTAATGATCCTTACCTTTGTGATCTTACATAGGTTGGCTTTCTATCTTAAGACATGGTCTATTCTGGAGAAGGTTCCATGTGGGTTTGAGAAGAATGTGTATTCTGCTTTCTGGGGATGGAGGGCTCTATATAAGTCTGTTAGCCCTAAATCTTCTAATTTTTCATTTAGAGCTCTTATTTCTTTGCTATTTTTCTGCTTGGAGGATCTGTCCAGTGGTGATAGTGGAGTATTGAGGTCCCCTACTATTATCACAATTCCCTTCATGTGTTTCTCCAGGTTTGCCAGTAGTTGCCTCACATATTTTGGTGACTCTACATTAGGTGCATAGATATTGACCAGGGTTAGTGTTTCTTGATCTAATGTTCCCCTGACCAGTAGTAAGTAGTGACCCTCTTTGTCTCTGATCACTTTCTTGAGGTTGAATACAATTTGGTCTGATATAAGAATGGCTGTCCCTGCTCTTTTTTGTTTTCCATTGGCCTGAATAATTACTTTCCATCCTTTTATTCTAAGCCTGTGCTTATCCTGTAGCTGTAGGTGTGTTTCTTGCAGAAAGCAGAAGTCCGGTTTATTTTTCCTAACCCAGTTCTCTACTATGTGTCTTTTAATTGGAGAGTTTAGTCCATTTACATTTAGGGAAATTATTGATAGAGAGGACTGTTGTGCAGTTGTATTGTGTGGAGTGGTTGTTGTTACAATCGGGGGTTTGGATTGTGTAATTCTTCTCTGAGTAAGTTGCTTAGGATCGGCTTAGTTTGCACAAATAGTTCAAGTTCATTCATGTTTGAGAATGTTTCTAGTCTGCCCTCCCATATGAATGATAGTTTTGCTGGGTATTGGACCCTGGGTTGGAAATTTCTTTCATTCAGTCATTTAAATATGTCATTCCACTGTCTTCTTGCTTGAATTATTTCAAATGGGAGATCTGGTTTGATTCTTATGTCCTTTCCTTTGTACTTGAGGTTTTTTTTCTCCCTTATTGCTTTCAGGAGTTCCTCTTTCTCTTTGTTTTTTGCCATTTGGATTATTATGTGTCTTGGTGTTGGTTTATTAGGGTCTATTTTATTAGGGACTCTCTTGACTTCTTGGATTTGTCCTGAATTGTCTTTCCAGAGGGTGGGAAAGTTCTCTGTTATTATCTCCCTGACTACCTGTTCTACCCCCTTCCCTATTTCCTCCCCTTCTGGTATACCCACAATTCTTAGATTGTTTCTTTTGTCCTTGTTCATTAGGTACTGGACTTTTCCTTCCAGTGCTTTGCCTTTTATTTCTTTGTTGGTTTCTTGATCATTTTTTGATTGCAGTTTTCCTTCGAGTTCTTCTATGTGCTTCTCCAACTCTGTGTTTCTGCTCATAAGGCTTGTTACCTTGTCTTTTAATTCCTTCACTTCTTTTTGTATGGACTCTCTCATGTTCTTTGACATTTCTTCTTTAATTTGGCTGATTCGTTCGTCCATGTATTTTTTATATTCGGTTGTTAGGGTTTCTTTTAATTCTTTTAGTAATTCTTGCATTTCCTTCCTCATGACCGCTTTTAGGTCTTCTTCCCGTGGATCTGTGCGCTTTGGTGGACTTGGAAATTTGATAGGGTTTGTCATGGTGTCTCCAGTTATTAGCGATTTCCTTGCTTTACGGATTGTTCTTTGTATTTAATGGTGTATTTTGGAGTGCTGTGGCTTCTAATTTTGGCCTGCTTTGGTCCCCTTCCTGAAGGTGTTTCTAGAGGGGCCTGTTGGGTGAGTTTGTTGAGCCTAGCTCTTTCTCCTCCCCTTTGCTACCTAGAGTGCAGCCTTCCTGCTGTGGGTCTTGTCCCTTTCTGCTCCTTAATTGTGTCAGCGGTGCAGTTCCACTCCTGGCCACAATGGTTACTGGCGCTGTTGAGCCTAGCTCTCAATCCCCTCTCCTTTCTCTGGGAGTCACTGGGGCTCCGCCCCCTCCATGTCTCCCTTGAAGGGTTCCCTCAGTCCAACACTTTGGGTTCTGTCCTCACCCTTGGGGAGTCCCTGGTCCACTCCAGGGTCCAGGGGGGTGGACTGTTCTAGGTCACCTGCGAGTCCAGATGGCTGGCCCTATCTCTCTCGTCTATTCGGGTAGCTCAACTTGCCTTTCTAGGCACCTACCTGGGGGAAGGGAGTCACTGGACCCTCTCCGGCTGGCACGCAGGGGTCCCTGGGGGGGGGCAGCCCAAACCGCGCAAAGGGACAGAAATTCACTCAGGCCTCTCTTCACTCACGCCTCCCTCCTGCACGCTGGAGCCCCTGGGGGGAGGTGCCGACCCAAGCCGCGCAAAGGGGCCGAAATTCACTCACGCTTCTCCTCACTCACGCCTCCCTCCTGCACGCCAGAGCCCCTGGGGGGAGGAGCCGACCCAAGCTGCGCAAAGGGGCTGAAATTCACTCAGGTCTCTCCTCACTCACGCCTCCCGCCTGCATGCCAGAGCCCCTGGGGGGAGGAGCCGACCCAAGCCGTGCAAAGGGGCCGAAATTCACTCACGCTTCTCCTCACTCACGCCTCCCTCCTGCACGCCGGAGCCCCTGGGCTTTTATATTCATATTTTTATAACAATTAAAATTATTAATTTTATTTAGATTTTATTTATTCTTATTAATTTTTCCTTTCTATCTTCCTTTCCTAAGTTTTCTTTTCTTCTTTCCTCTCTCCCTGATTCCTTCCCTTCCTTCTTTCATATCTACCTTCATTCCTTCCCTTCTTCCTTCCTGCCTGCCTGCCTGTATTCCCTTCTTCCCCTTTCCTTCCTATCATCTTTCTTCTTCCTTCTTTCCCTGTACTTTCTAGTTTTTGTTATAGTTAAAAACTTGTTTTACTTAATAAACCATAAAGAATGAAATCAATGCTTTAACATAAATTATTAACAATGTCAAACTAAACATAGGTATTACTTAAGTTAATAAAAAGCTATATTAAAAATTTATATTTGAGGTATTATTCTTAGTGTATAGAAATTAAGTAAGGATTCAGTTAATTAAATAAGTATTAATTTTTTGCTAAAAGAAGTTTTTTTTAAGAGAAAAATATTGTTTGGGCCAGAGACAGCATACAGTTAAACACACAGGCCTTGTAATATGGTAAAACTTATTTTGAAACTGGCATCACATTACACACAAGCGTTGATAGAGACAGTTTTAGAGACCTTTGTTCTCTACTAGTTGTGGCTCTTGCGGCCACCAAGATTGATGGGATGAACTGGGTTATCCTTGTTACTGTAAGGCTGAACCATTACTGCATTCTTTGATGAGAGCACTGCACTGCCACCTATTTGGGTATAAATCACCAGACAATTCTGGTTGGGGCCCTTTAGCACTGCTAGAAAGATGAGCACCTTCCTAATAACCATTTTATTCTAATAAACTACACTATATTTATAAAGATTGTGCATACATTTAGATGTATCTCTATTATAACATGTCATTACAATATGAATATAATAAAATGTTAAATACAAAATAAAAAGCAAAAATAATTTCTTGACACAACTAAAACTAAAGTTTTGTTGTTGTATTTGATTGTTTGGTCAGTATGTTGAACAAGTTTAAATTACAAACAAAATATTTATCCATTTCCTTACTTGTATAGAAAATATTAATTCACATGATAAGAATGAAATACATATATACTAATAATATCTGAAAAACTCTTAACTTTTTATTATGAAAGTGCCACTCAAGTCAATTTTGCAACTTTGAAGAACAAATAATAAAACAGAAATCCTTTTTTGTGTGTGACATCTTTTTCAGAGTAAACTTGTAAATATGAATGTAACTGCTGTGCTAATAATATTAAATACAGCAATATTAAAGGAAGAAATGCCTGGAGTAGCTTACACTAACCAAATAAGAAATTGTAACAAATAACTTCATGTCACAGCTCTAGTGCTGTAATGATTTTAAATTAGAAAAGAACATTTCTCAGATAGGTTGCTCATTTAACATTTTTAGGATCTGTCAATAAAATCACTTTTGTTATGAAACAGCCTATTTATTTTGATTAGAATGAAAATCCCCTAATGAAACAACTGAAAAAGAGGCCAACAATAACACTTGACTAACCAAATGCCCAGCAAGTTATTTCATATCCATGAGAATTAAATGGAAAAACAAAGATGTAAAAATGCCAATGCTACTTGCTGATTCCAGATGCACTCTTGAAAAATAGCAGTTTTACAAAGGTTGAGAAGCTTTAGATATGACAATTGACTAGGGAATCCCTTTATAGACTTTTTATATTGTGTGTCAATGATATAAAGTTCACATTTTATAAAGTTCACGTTTTCTATGCCTATAACAAAATAAACCTCTAAGTCAGCCCTTTGTGTGAGTCAAATACCTGATAAAGCTTCAAGGAAAAATACTTAGTTGTTTGTTCTTATAGTGAAAATGTAACAATGAGTTTTAAGCTTATGGATGATTAAAATTATTAAATTATTTTAGACTACATATGTACATATGTTTGTATATAAGTTCATGTATGAATATATTCATATAGAACAAAACAACACAAGATTTTTAGTGCATTAGTAATTTCTATCCTAATATATATTTACATACACACTTAAATAAAAATTGTGGTTGTTTAATTTAATGAGTTAATTCAACACAAAAATGTTGATAGAATGAGAGATTATTGATAAACCATTTTAATTGTTTCAAACTATGCAAACTGTCAACCTCCAAAATTTGTAAATAATTTATAAATATGTATAGACTTTCTAAGTCCCATCAGTCTTAGCAGAAGGAAAGCATGGATAAAAAGAAGATAAAATAATATTCCCCTATTGTTATTAGTTCTATGATCTTAAAAATTAAAAAGGTACATTATTACATATACAAGGAAATATACTTCATTGTATTCAGTCAATATTTATTTAGAAATTATATTTCACTGATTTCAAAAAAATTATTTTAAGAAAAAGAAAATACAATATGTACATCTCCTATGAATTGTTAATCAAAATTCCCAACCATATTACAGAATTTTCATTTATGATCTGCATACTGTCTTTTTGTTATTCTTATACAACCCTTCTTTTTAGAAAGTGTGTTTTATTAATTAATCACACACATTCACAAAAACATAATATTTAACTTGAGAAGATCTTTCATTCTAGCCACAAAAAATAATAAGAGATTGGATAAAGTTAAAATGTTGTTTTGGATCAAGGGAGTAGAGGGAATTAGTGGAGTGCTTTTTATGTGACTGACCCAAGTTTAAATCTGGAATTCTATATGATCCCCTGCCAGCACTGCCAGATATGTCTAATTGCCCCTCTCCAATGTATTACCCTCTTAGTATAAACATAAACAAACTTTTATTTTAAATGCTGAAGATAGTACTCATAATTTGTACTGAATTAGGACTCAAAGTTTCTAAAAAATCCTTTTCTATGAGTACTTTAAATATATACAATGAATGTGGAAGTGAATTGAGACTGAGTCAATTGCGACAGTTCAACTGAGGCAAAAGTGAGAGGATGAAACTTATATTGGGAAGAGATACAGACTTCAGAAATCATCATGCCCTTTCTATCACCTTAAAGTAATAAAAAGAATTCTCATGACAATATGTGAATAAGGTTTTATTTTAAATCTTTATGTGGTAGGCAATAACTTTCTTTATTTTATGTATATATTAACATATTTTATATTGTGCATTATATACTATTATAATAACATAAAAGTTATGTAATATCAGGAATATGTTATTTTATTTTATGAATGTAAATAAATTATTACAGGAGGTTTATTAAAAACTCAAATTATGCCAATGAAATCATCTCAAATCAAAAAACAGCCATCCCTATAATTAAATATATATAGTGTAATTGCATATACATTATGAATAAAAAGGTAGAAAGTTTTAAAAATCAATAACATAATCTTCTACCTTAAAAAATAGAATGAGTAAAAAAAAATAAATCTGATAAATAAATTATATAATAATTTATACAAAGTAATTAATATAGAGTAAATGCAATGATTGGAACTCGAATAAATATGTAGGAAATAAAATATTCTATGATAAATTGTGCATTACCAAAAGTACAGCATCATACAAAATAGTGCATAAATTCAATACCACCTACATCAATTAGAGCAAAAAATAGAGAAAATTTAAATAACAAATATCAGAAAGCAATTGTAAGAGAAAGGACAAATAATCTGTCTTTCAAATTGCTTTTTACTTTTCTAATTCTAATCATTACAATTTACATTTATTTTATGCATATATATTTCACAAAGTTTTCATGAAACATTCATATGTTCAACTCATCTTACTAAAGCCAAAAAGAATATTGCATTTTATACGTCAATGTATGCTTCATATTAACAGTTTCAGAAACACATACTGAGGTTAAAAAATTGGCAAGTACTACATTTCTCATTCTGATAGTAAAATACTTATTATTCTTTTTTGTTCTACACAATGCTCTTCAGGCAAATCCTATTTTTTCTCAGAAATTTCCTCAAGAGATATAATTCTTAAACCATACTCAATTAACATTACTGCTGTTTTATAGAAGTCATGATTATTCATAGTATCCTCATTTGTCTACTTGTAGTTCTTCTGGGAAAGAAATACTGTTCATTTGAGAAAGACCTTCTGCTATGATTACAGAGTCCTGCTGTGAGGTTTAAAATGTGTGCAATTCTGCAATATTTGTGAAAATAATCACATTGTTTACATGCAGTGATGATGTTAATGAAACTAGGTCATCATCTTTAAACAACTGTTTAACCCTATTAACAGCATAAATATTCACTGTTGAAATAATTCGCTAATTGCTTTCTCTGACTCAAATACTAGATGGCATTTGATCTTTCATTCATTGACTAATATATTTTATTCAAATTAAATATTTATATTCAAACTATATTTTGTCTTACTTTAAATTTGCTAATAGTATTTTAAGCTATAATAGTGGTGTCTTTGCCAGTTAAAGAAAGAGAATCATATTTACATGCCATAATTTAACTTTTTTGCTTTTGCAATAAGATAGGAACAGTTTTCTAAATACTTTCATGAAATAACTTTACATATTTTAATATTTTATTAGGTAAAAATGAAAATATTGGGCTAGTTGACATACTGGATATAGGTCCAAGTCATAAAGCACATGCTTAACATATATGAAGCTTTATATTCAATTCTTGATACCTCAAGGCTCCCAAGCAAAATCATATGTGACCTTGGCTACTAGAGCACAGCAGATGTAACTGAACAACAACAAAAAAGAAACAGAAACTATCATGTTTGTATTTTCAGTGAACACAAAGTTGGGTACAAACTTGAAATTCCACAGGGACATACAAATTTGATGCTTTAATCATTGCAAGAAATTCTGCAGTCATGCTGAGTGCTGTAATACAATTGATGTTTATTAAACTGATACATTTGTGTTAAAAATACTCTATTTTGCATATGTGATAAAAGTTAGATTTTTCTTGCACTTTTCTCAAGTCCTAAAGAATACTCAGAAGTATTCTCTTGTATTTTATGGAGGAGTTGGTAGATAGGTAACACAGAGATTATCGCTTCTCATACAGCTGTATGTGGTTCAAATCCACATCACTGCATGTGGTCACCAAGTTATAGTTTGGAGTGAAACTAAGCACAAAGGTATGAATATGCCCTGGACATATTTGGTATGGTTCAAATCCTGAAGCAAAAAAAATTATATTCTTGGCCAAATACTCCAGGTATGCCGGTTTTGTGCCTGACATCTCCAGGGAGTTGTGATATGCTCAAGTAATTGGTATATCAAACACTTTTAAGATGTAAGTAACATCTACGTAGGACAGTTTTGTTGTCTGTTAAAGATAATGAAATGATGATTTTATCCAGAGTAAAAGATAGATGTTTGCTAAAATTTTCTTCAAGTGATAGATTCAAACATACTGGATGTTTAGCACTCACATTTGATAGCTAAAGGAAGGAATTACTTTTTATATCCTGAAATATGTGTCTTCTATCTCTTGTCATATTTTTTTTTGAAAAAAAGCCACTTTAATTCTCTGCAGGAAGATATATTTTAATATTATTCTCAAGTAAATGTATTAATCTAATGATAATATTTGGGAAAATTAATATATAAGGTAGGATAAATTTTAATTTCTGAGTGCTTTATATATAGACAAACATATACATATACACATATACATATATCTAAAGCAAACCAGATCACACAGTGAATGAAAAATACCAGAAAAGAGTAAAAGTATCTTATATTTGTTCTATATAAAATAAAATTTATAAATATGAAACATTAAGAAATGTCATTTTTCTACTTTTTCTAACTGCTATCTGGCAATCCAAGAAAATCTGAAATGCACATAAATTTTTCAAATATTTTTAATAATATCTTTATTTAAGCACCATGATTACAAGCATGTTTGTAGTTGGATTTCAGTTACAGAAAAGAGCACCCCTATTCACCAATGCAACCTTCCCACCACCAATGTCCCTCCTCCCCCATCCCTGCCTGTATTCTAGACAGGCATTCTATTTCTCTCACCCAATACCATTATCATGATAGTTGTTAGTACTATTATTTCTCTAACTGCACTCACCACTCTTTGTGGTAAGCTTCATATCATGGGCTGGTCCTTTCATCCCTCATCTCTATTATCTCTGGATATTATTACAATAATGTTTTTTTATTTTTCTTAATTCCCACAGATGTTTGAGACTATTCTGTGTTTGTCTCCCTCCCTCTGATTTATTTCACTCAGCATAATATTTTCTATGTCCATCATCTATAGAAAAATTTCATGACTTCATTTTTCCTTCATAGTATTCTACTGTGATATATACTCTAGTTTCTTTAGTCATTCATCTCTTTTTGGGCTTCTGAGTTGTTTCCAGATTCTGGCTATTGTAAATAGTGCTTCATTTTTGTATTGTGTTGTGTGTGTGTGTGTGTGTGTGTGTTTTAGGGTATATTTCTACATGTGGTATAGCTGAATCATATGGGAGCTCAATTACATTTTTTGAGGAATCTCTAGCTTGTTTTCCATATAGGAAAATGGACTAGATGACATTCCCACCAGCAGTTAATGAAATTACCTTTCTTCTCACATCTCTGCCAGCACTGATTGTTTTTGTTCCTTGTGAAGTGTACCTTTCTCAATGGCGTGAGATGGTACCTCATTGTTATTTTGATTTGCATCTTTCTGATGATTTGTGATGTGGAGCATTTTTTCATGTGCTTTTTGGCCATTTGTATTTCTTCTTTGAGGAAGTATCTGTTAATTTCCTCTTCCTAATTTTTGATGGGGTTACATGTCTTTTTTTGCTAAATTGTATGGGTATCTTTTATCTTAGACAATAGTCTCTTATCTGATGGGTATTGGGTGAATAGTGGCTCACATTCTATGGGTGGCCTTTGTATCCTAGTCACTATCTCCTTTGAAGTGCAGAAGCTTCTTAACTTAATATCTTCCCATATGTTTATCTGTGCTTCCATTTGTTTGGATAGTGATGTTTCCTCCTTGAAGATGCCTTTAGTTTCAATGACATGTAGTGACTTACCTTTGTGTTCTTATATATACTTTATAGTTCCTGGTTTGATATCAAGGTCTTTAATTCATTGAATTTGACCTTTGTGCATGATGTAAGATGGAGGTTTGAGTTCACTTTTTTGCATGTGGCTGACCAATTTTCCCATACCACTTGTTGAAGAGACTTTCCTGGCTCCATTTTGTGAGTCTCACCCCTTTATCAAAAATTTTTCAAATATTTTAATAATCCTATTTTCTTTGTTTCCTCCAGATTACTAAATTTTATGAAAAACTCCATTATACTCTTAGTATAATCTCATTATACTTAAATTTATTTTAATAATATCACAAAATCATTTGTGACTGCTGAGAAGACATTATTTTTCTGACCATCACTTTTTGTACAGGGCCAAAAAACACTTGTAACAAAAAATGAAAAAAATTTTTTTTTTTTTTTTTTGGGTCACACCCGGCGGTGCTCAGGGTTACTCCTGGCTGTCTGCTCAGAAATAGCTCCTGGCAGGCACAGGGGACCATATGGGACACCGGGATTCGAACCAACCACCTTTGGTCCTGGATCCGCTGCTTGCAAGGCAAACGCCACTGTGCTATCTCTCCGGGCCCAAAAATAAAATATTTTGTAGTTGCTAATCAGTCTATAGATAATTCATGTACAGAATTAACAAATCTAGAAATGTGTAACAAATAACCTAAACCTACTAATATTAAAGTTCCAAACTACAGTTTGGGAGTTTGAGAGAGACAATTTTGCAAGCCGATTTCCTAGATTCTATCACTAGAAACTCATATGGTCTCCCAATCACCTCAGAAATGGTCCCTCAGTACTGCCAGATGTGTCACCAAAACAAATAGGTAATCAAAATATGAACTTTGTGTTACTGTGTGTTTTATATTACAAAATCTGCATTAAACACAGGTATTTGATTTGCTTTTTCTACAAACCTCTGCTTTGTTTTCTCAGGAAATATTTGATTTGATACCAGTAATAAAAATAAATATGAGATTAGTTGGTAACACTTAAATAGTATGACAATATATTATCTGTAAGGCATTTGGGTATACAAACATTTTTCTAACAAAAATAAGACTTTACTTGATGCCATGTATTTATAACATAATTTTGGGGAAAGATTTATTATAGAAACCATAATGCAACTCATTTAAAGTAATTTTACATACATTTCCTTTAAAGATCAAAGCAATTTAAAGTAAATGTAGTGAAAAAAGATCTTTACTCTTTTATAGATAAAGGAAAATGTTTGTAATTCTCAATGATTCTGAGGACTAAATAAGAAGTATTTTATCACTGACTATTTTAAGCCAGGTTTCAAAAAATGAATAACTAATAATATATTTGATATTTAAAGTGAAATATTTCAGTTCTTACTATTTTTGGATATTTCTTATAGATTAATTTAATATTAAATTATCTGTGATTACCTGAAGCATGTTGGCCACCACATTATAGTTGACTGAACAAATCAGTTATATATGACTCATCAGTGATGTATTATGCAAGTGTTATGACTATACAGTAAAAATTGTGAAACAATAACAGAAAAGCTTGTGAAAAAATTTAAATAAAAAATTTGGAAAAGTATTTAAAAAGATAAAACCTAGGCAGTTCAAAAAATTCTGAGATGTAAAACTAAAATAATGTATCAGAGTTTTTTTTTTATATATGTACTATGGATCATATATTCAGCCTATTGTGAGTACTAACTGAAGCCATTTCAACTTCTGTTCTATTTTCTTATCAATTTTCTCAATACTACCTGTTTTAAATAGTCCGATATTTAGCTCAACTATGGTGGTAAGAGAAAGAAAGTAGTGAAAATAATCACCAGTTGCCTTTACATTAAGTGTAAAAAAAACAACTTAAAATGTCAGTGGTCTGCAAGATAAAAACGAATGCATTGCCAGGGTGGTGGTGCAGGCAGTAGATCGTTTTCCTTGCAAGCGCTAATGTAGGACAGATGGCACTTTGATCACCCTGTGTCCCATAAGGTCCCCCAAGCAAGGGGAGATTTCTGATTTCTGAGCTTAGAGCCAGGAGTAACCCGTGAGCATCACCGGATGTGGTTCAAAAACCAAATAAAATAAGTATGCCTAAAACCAGTCGAGGAAAGGGTAGATACAAAATGATATCTCTCCTATGTACAATAGAAGAAAAATAATAAGGGAACCATAAATAGTGAAAACCAAAGCACAGGAGATTTAGTCTACAAAGCAGAGATTTCTTGGGGGAATGATGATGCGAGTGGTATTTGGGTCTCTGATGGAGGAAGGTGGGTCTTTGATGGCAAGTGCGATGTCAAACTATGCATGTATGAGAATATGCATGATGATTTGCAATCATTAGAAGTACTATAAATCATGCTACTTCAATAAAATTCGGTGTAAAGTGTCTAATAAGATCTGTCATTTTAGGATAAGAGAGACAGATACAAAGCATGTAGGTAGCTTGGCATTCACATAGCCTGCCTAAGTTTGATAACCTGCATCATATATGATACTATGCTAGAAATCACCACTGAGTGCAGACAAGAGAAAACTGAGCACAGCTGAGTGTGGCCCCCAAACCAATAGCCAATAAGTAAATAAAATTTGTCAACTAGCAAAGGGGTTCTCTATATTTTGTTTTCTGAAAATCTAGTCTTACACAAGCTTCAGAATTTTATAATTACTATTATATAATATTTTCTTCACTGATGAAGGTAATATGAATACTTTTGTTTTTTAATAACTAAATTATTTTTCAAATAAATGGAATTTCCTTTATCTGTTCAATTTATTTAATCAAATGAAGACAACTGGCCTAGTTTAACATTAACATTAAATTTTCAATAAACTATTTACACTATTTTTTATTTATTTTCATGACTTAGGTATCATGGTTACAAGAGTATTAATGCTTATAGTTTTTAAGTAAAGTTGCTGCACTTTCACCACCTCCAAAAGACCAAAGACCTACCTTCTCTGACCTTGTTTCACATCTGTTCTCTTTCCCCACACTCTCAACTTTATTACTAGCAATCTCAGGTTTCCAATGAAAGTCAAAGGAGTTTTACCATTTAATACTGTCCAATTTCTTTGTTTTGTTTCTCTATATTTTACAGATGTATGAAGTCACTTGATGTTTTTCACTGTGACTCACTTCACTGAACCTAATGCACTCCAGTTATATCTAAGTCTTTTTTATAGCTTGAGAAATATTTAATTTGAATATATGTGAATGTGTGTGTTTTTATGCATATGTTTTATATATATTCATATTTTTATATTTTATAAAGGTGATACACAAAGAAAACTAATTTGCCTAAGGTCATCCAGGACATAATTATTCAGATATTACATTTGAAAAGCATCTGTTGCTCCTTTGGATTCTTTTTTTTAGTGTTTTTAGATATCTGAAGCAAACTTTAAGGATAGATATTTATAGAAATTTCTAAATATCTGAATTGTAGCACTTTATATCTCTACCATATCCTTCAAACAAAGTATATAAAAGTAGTGACTTCTATTTTTTCTTATAAAATATTGTATTCTTAAAAAATGTAATGTGGGCTAGAGAGATATTACATGGGTAGGGAGGATACTTATTTCGAATGCAGCCTACTGGGATTTAATCTCAACATTCTCTATGGTCCTAAGACCACTAGGAATGATCCATGAGCCTAGTGCCAGGAATAAGCTTTTAGAACCACTAGGTGTATCCCCAAAAACAAGCAAAAAAAGATATATCATGTCTTATAATAAATACTTAAATCTAAAAAACATATATTCAAAAATATATAAGCATAAAATTGATATTTTATAATCAAGATATTTTTACTTTTAGGATGCTCCTGAGATGCTATTTTTGTACTGCTTTTAGAGCTAATTTACTCATTTAAATAACTGCAAGTAAATACACTTTTAAGATGGCATTTGTGTCATATCCTATAGTAGGCAATGCATTTAATTTGCTAGATTTTAAGGATAAGAAATGAAATTTAAAAAGGTACCCTTATTTTTATTTTAAACAAAACAAAATAAAATATGAGCTACTTTAGATATAATTCTTAAATTTTATTTTGAAGTTTTTCCTTAAGTTGCCACTTTCATACATTAATATATGGCTCATTAATGGATAAATCATTTATAGAAATTCAAAGAATTGGAAGTCCTGTATGACTTCTGAGAAACAAAAACTAATCATGGCAACAGATTGTTACTGCAAGAACAGTATAATTTAAAATTCAAACTTGTCTTTTATATAAATAGCAAAGAATTTTATATCACATAAAAATACTCTGTAAAGTCTAGTTCAAGCTATCAGGTAATTTGCTTAATATGTTTGACAGAAGAACTTTCAGACAGTAACTTTGTAAGTAAGTCAAACAATGAAGATTTACTTACTGTATATAGAAATATTTTCCTTGTCTGAAACTGCAGTCGATTTTTGTTTAAAGAGTTTAAGCTCTCTATATAATTACAAATTAACATTTCTTAATGTAGAGTTATCAGATTAAATTTTATAGACTATAGATACAGTTTAACTGATCTTTTGTGATTGCTATTAATTTTGAAATAGTTATTTAAATTGAGTTCCACTGAATTTCCAATGAATAACATGATTATTTCTAATAAATCAGTATATTGTGCAAAACTAACGTATATATAATGTAATTCTCCTTTTTATGTCCAGGGATCTTTATTGATATATTTTTTCACAATTTACTTAATGAAAACTTCTATCATACACAATATTATTTTACAATCAGTATTTAAGGAAAAATTTTTTTAATTCTAGACTGCTATGATTACTTTTAGATTTATTTAATTTTAAATTTTCTTTAGGTCCCTGGGCATATTCATTCAAGTAAATTTATCTAGTCTTCAACCAAAAATCACCTTCTTTTTTTTTTTTTTTTTTTTTTTTTGGTTTTTTGGGGCCACACCCGGCGGTGCTCAGGGGTTACTCCTGGCTGTCTGCTCAGAAATAGCTCCTGGCAGGCACGGGGGACCATATGGGACACCGGGATTCGAACCAACCACCTTTGGTCCTGGATCGGCTGCTTGCAAGGCAAACACCGCTGTGCTATCTCTCCGGGCCCAAAAATCACCTTCTTAATAGTCCAAAACAACTCAACTCCAACATTTTCAATTACTCCCTTATGATCAGGTCCTAAGTACTCTCAGTTATTATTGTTTATACAAATAATCACATAATTATTTCTAAAAACCTTCTAGGTATTTTGAACTACAACTGTTTACTTAAATAAAATGAATATTATTTATATGCATTATTTACATAATTAATCTATTAAATTTTATAATTTTATTTTGTATACAAATCCATAAAAATAGTTTTATGTAGGGCATAATAAAAAAAGATAGTATGATAATAATATCCAGAGACAACAGAGAGGAGTTACAAGAGAACCAGTTCATGGTTGGAAGCTTGCTGCAAATAGGAGGGAGTAGTGTTAGGGCAGAGAAGGGACTACTATGATAGTTGGACAAGAACTGGGTGCTGAAAGAGATAAAAAATAATACACATTGCATATATTGAATAACAGTAGAGCAAAACAGTGTTTAACAAAAAAGAGAAAAATAGAAATTGAGAGGGGTGTAAAGAGAGAGACAGATACAGAAAGGAGGGAGAGAAAAATGGAGAGAGAAAGTTAGGAAGAGTGGGAGAGAGAGAAAGAAAGAGAGATAAAACATCTGTGCCAGAGGCAGGCAAATATGAGGGCAGAAGGGATATTAGGGACATTTGTGGCAAAAGAAAAAAACACTGTTGAAGAATGTTGTACACTGTATGACTGAAATTCAATCATGAACTACTTTGTGATTGTAGAAATAAAAATACAACCATGTAATCACAGTGTTTAAATCAAGTCATGAAATTTGTTTATTCATGGATTGACATGGAAATTATGCTGAGTGAAAATAGCCAGAAGAAAAGGAATAGACAGAATAATCTCACTCATTTATAAGATATAAGAAAAACAATTAATAATATGGTAATAATATCCAGATTCAATAAAGATAAGGGTCAGGAGGACCACCCAGGGTAGGAAGATCCCCAAGGAGATGTGATTTCACTTAGAGCAGCGAAGGGTCAACTAGGACCACGATAGTGGGAAAATCTGAAAAGAACTAGGTTTTGAAGGGGAAGAAATGACATGCAAGGCATCCCTCTATTAACAATAGTGCAAACCATATTACACAAAGGAAAGAGAAAAAGAGAGAAGAAGGGAGAGAGAAAGAGAAAGAGGAGAGAGAGCGGGGCAAATTGTCTGCCCTAAAACAAGAGTGGGGGTGAGAGGAAAACAGGAAACATCTGTAGCAGGAGGGGTGCAGTGGTTAAGAAAAATGTACATTGTATTATTTAAACCCAACAATGAACACATTTGTAACTGTGATTCTTAAATAAAGCTAATAATAAAAATGTTATTAAAATAAATATCAACGGGGAAACAAGAAAAATTACATTATCAACTTATTTTGATATTTATTTTTTAAACTTTTAGAAAGCAATTTTTAAAGTTTTCTATAAGGATGTGGTCTGTGAATTTAATATGTATATATACATATACATATAAACATGTACATATGTTTAGTAAGTGGACTATGTTTTGAAATGTGTGATTAAAATGTGTTCATTTATTCTAGGTTGAATAATTTGTTTTCAAGAATATATACATTCATTTGTACATTTTCATTGTATTTTTTATCATCCTTTTGTGTTTCTGTAGTATCAGTTTTAACTACCACTATTTAATTTGAATTCTATTTGATGAGGATATTTCTCCTTTTTCTTTAGCCTACTACTGGGTAGACAATTTTGTGTATCATGTTAAAGACGAGCTCAGTTCTTTATTCTATTCTATCATTCATTCTATCATTTTATTTGTACACTGATGTTTGGTTCCATTTGTTACACTTTTGTTTCTTTCAGTGGCCTAGTTGGATAGTTTATTTGAGACAAGAGGTATCCTTTATTGATGTCAATGTTGTTTTTTATAGTGATGAATCTCCATCTTAATACTGCATTTGGTGCACTTCTTATGATATTATAACTCATCAGTTTTTCATTGTTCTCCAGGTAATATTTTTATTTTTTCTTTGGTTTCTTCATAGAACAAAGAGTTATTCAGAAGCAGCATGTTGTTTAATATCCACATGGTTATTTTTTTCCTGTTCCCTTTTTCTGTTCACTTCATTGTATGTAGCATGTTTTTTTATAGGCACCTCATGGGACTCACATTTCCTGTACCCTGTAGAGAGATTAATTTGTCATGAACCTGTGTTACTTAGTATAGTAATGCTCTGAACCATAACCACTGCTAAGACAGAGATGAGACTCAGGAATTCATACAGTACAGGAATTTTCTCTACCATTTACTATGATTCTAAACTTGGAGATTTCTAATATTACTCAACATATATATATAAAAAATATAACAGATATATTTGATTTCAACTCATGTACTAATTAGAACTTCACTTGTGTCTAGATATACGATGCATTCTTGAGAACATTCTGTATCTGTATATTATTCAGAATACATATATTCTGTATAAATCTATTAAATTAAGCTCATCTATTATATTGTTCAATTTTATTTACCTTGTCATTATATCTATATTACCCATATATTGCTGTAAATGGTGAAATATTGAAGCCTTCACATTAATCCTATATATTTATAAAATTAATATACATATATAAAATATACATAAAAGCATATATATACTTATTTATTTTGGGGGGTTGGGCCACATCAGGTGATGCTCAGGAGTTACTCCTGGATATACACTCAGAAATCTCTCCTGGCTTGGGGGACTATATGGGATGCTGGGGATCGAACCGTGGTCTGTCCTGGGTCAGCGCGTGCAAGGTAAACACCCTACCACTGAGCTATTGCTCAGGCCCCTACATACATATATTTATATTTATTGACAACATTTGTCTATGTAGTTCCTGTAATTTTTTTCTTTTTCTGTTATCTAATTGATAACACAAATTTTTATATTTATGCTACTATTAGTTTGTCTTTTTTATGATTTTTAATATAAAATATCTTAACATTTTTATAAAGCAATTATTATGGTAGTCACATCAGTTTGAACATTTGTGTAAATCTGAAAAAATCATAATTTTTGGTGTAGTTTAATGATCATTTTTCAGAGAAAGTTTCTTGCATGGCATATTTTACCATTTTGTAGTATGAATTTATCATCATTCTCCTTTAGTCTGCTGGGTTTTTTTGTATTTTCAGAGAAGTCTGATAAACCTCTAAGAGTGGTACCTTTGTGTATTGCAATTTCAACTTTTTCCTAGTATATTTTAAATGTAATCTTTCTCATTTACTTTTTTGGGGAGGAGGGTCACACCTAGCAGTGCTCAGGGGTACTCCTGGCTCTGTGCTAAGATATAGCTCACGGCAGGCAAGGGGGACCATCTGGGATGCTAGGATTCAAACTCCATCCATCCTGGATCGGCTGCGTGCAAGGCAAACACCCTACCACTGTTCATTCACTTTTGACTTGTTAACAATAATATGTCATCTATAAGTTATTTAGAGTTTAGTAATTTGATTTTCTCTGAGCACCTTTCAAATTAAAGTCTTAACAACCACCTTTGGTCCTGGATCGGCTGCTTGCAAGGCAAACGCTCTGTGCTATATCTCCGGGCCCAGATAATTTTCTTTAAATGTGACATTTTTATTTCTCTAACTTTACCTTTTAAAATTCAAACATTTGGTTTGATATTTGCTATTGTATGATAACTTGTATTTCTCGGGTTTTCTTATTTTCCCTTGATTCTTGTTCTTTTTCTTTCATTTGAATATTTTTATTTTGTATTCAATATCTGATTTTACTTCAAGATCAAATTTTCTTTTACTTTTGTATTAGATATAAGTTAAATAATGCATTCTTCATACCATGCATCCCTGTTTATAAGTTTATAATATCTTTGGTGGAGAATTTCTAGTAATATTGTTGGTCATGCATCCCTGTTTATAAGTTTATAGTATCTTTGGAGGAGAATTTCTAGTAATATTGTTGGTCTAATACCGTGGTCATTTTTCTTTTATTTTTCTAATGGTTGCTTACATAATTGTTCTGTTTACTTGTGTAGTTTAGTTTCTTTTGCATAGTTTTAGGTAGCACTGTTACTTTAGTTTAAGAATTCCCCTGTGTTTCTACAGCCTTAACTGGGTGTTTTAAATCTTAGAGTAGAAAGAAAATCTGAGTTAGTCAATTTAGCTGTTCGATGGCATAAGTGAGTAAAAGAACAACATAAAAGTGATGCCTTAAGTTGTGTTTAATATGCAAGTCATGTCAATTGGTAGCATTAGATGTTTACTTTTTTTGGACATTGGTTCCTTCTCTGAACTAATCTAAAATACCGGAACATATTTTAATGTTTCTTTATTTTTGGCCCTCTGCTCAGTTGTGCTCACAGTAGTCTGAAGGGCAATAATACTCTGAACCATACATAAATCGCAGTCTCAGTCTTAGAATCGTCAGGTTTTCCCATTGGAATGGTGTCGGCATTTGCTACATTTTAGCAAATCTCAGTTTTTGAATGGATGGGCCCTGTAGCAGAGCTCAGATATTTCAGGATTCACTCCTGCCTTGACTTAGCCAGTCAAGGTAAATGTTTCAATGGTAAGGCCAAGATGCTGTAATGCCAGATTCCATTAGGGCCACATTCAGAAGTGCTCAGAGACCAGTGTTTCTAAGAGCCATAGAATTCCAGAATTTAAACTCGGGGTCATGTGTATCTCCCCTACACCATATTAAGAGCCCTCTCAACTTACATTTACAATTCAACTTACAATTCACATTTTTTTAATTCAAATGTTTTCACCCACCTAATTTATGAAGAACATGAGACTTATAGGCAAGTTTTAAAAACTATATATTATGAAGTTTATTTTTCCTTTACTTAAGCAGAATTTTTTTAAGAAATATATTTCCCATTTCTCCACTCCACATTCTATATATCTTGCTCTCCTGCTTCATCTCACTCCTAGGATGAATACATTTATTTTTATGAATTCAAAGTCTGTCACTTATGCTATTATTGAATTCATTTTCATATTTATTTGAGCATGATGTTTTAAATATATACTTACATTATTTAATAAAATAATGATATGTCTATCAATTAATATGAATATTTTACTAGAATAGGCTATATCTTTATCTGTACAACTTATGGTATCTAGAGAAAACCCATACTTTCTTGTTGAAGGATCTACAATTAATCAACCAAAATTTGAACTGTTCACTATGTTATTCTATTAAACTTCATTTAATGTTTTTTCCTTCCCACTCAAAACAATTATTTTTGTATTATAATTTTCAAACTCATTTTTATCAGATTGTACTTGAAGCAAATGATATCACCTTTTATTTCACTTAATTGTAGGTATTATAGTAGGTGCTTATAAGAATATTGGTGGAACATATATATTTATTTATATCATAAACTGACATTGATTTACCAAATGTAATATGCACAGTATATCATTCACTCTCCCTTCCTGCATCAAGTAACTCAGGTCGTAGATCACTGTCATTCACAGAACATTGAATTTTCTACTTTTATCTTTACAAGGAAGTTAATCC
The DNA here is from genome assembly GCF_024139225.1 of Suncus etruscus. Lineage (NCBI taxonomy): Eukaryota > Metazoa > Chordata > Mammalia > Eulipotyphla > Soricidae > Suncus > Suncus etruscus. The sequence goes on from NC_064855.1 coordinate 74,626,523, forward strand.
TACAACAAATATTCCCTCTTCTTTATTATTTTTTGTCCTATAAGATGTCTGATAATCTCTACACATTTCTACATTTACACATTTCTTCACGCAAAAGCACTATTGAATTTATATCACTCCTTTATCTATGCCAGAATATATGGTGCTGTTGTCAAGATATCATGACTATTCAACAGACTAGAGATAGATAGTACAGCGTGTAAGATGCTTTGGTTCAATCCTTGGCATCTCATATGGTTCCCCAAGCTTCACCAGGAGTCATTTCTAAATGCAGAGCCATGAGTGATCTATGAGCACTGCTGGATATAACCTAAAAAACAAACAAACAAACAAACAAAAAACCAAAAAAAATAGGGCCTGTTGAGACAGCACAGAGGCGTTTGCCTTGCAAGCAGCCAATCCAGGACCAAAGGTGGCTGGTTCAAATCCCGGTGTCCCATATGGTCCACTGTGCCTGCCAGGAGCTATTTCTGAGCAGACAGCCAGGAATAACCCCTGAGCACCGCCGGTTGTGGCCCATAAACAAAACAAAAAAACCAAACAAACAAAAAATAAAGGTTCTAAAATAAACTAATCTATTTGGAACTAGATAGAGGTTTGCAAAGATATCATAATATTTAGGTTATTATTCATGATTACCTTTTCTTATAGAGCAGAATCATGCTTTAAAATTTTTAATGTTATTATTCAAGCAGTGTTGGCAGGGATGTGGAGAGAAAGGAACTCTTATCCACTGATGGTGGGAATGCCGTCTAGTTCAACCTTTTTGGAAAGTGAAATGGAGATTCCTCCAACAACTAGAAATCGAGCTGCCATATTATCCAGCTATACCACTCCTTGGAATATACCCTAGAAACACAAAAATACAATACAAAATACCTTACACCTATATTCATTGCAGCACTATTCACCACAGCAAGACTCTGGAAACAACCAAGATACCCTTCAACAGATGAATGGCTAAAGAAACTGTGGTACATACACACAATGGAATATTATGCAGCTGTCAGGAGAGATGAAGTCATGATTTTTCCTATACACGGATGTACATGGAATCTATTATTCTGAGTGAAATAAGTCAGAGAAAGAGAGAGAAAAAAAACACAGAATGGTCTCACTCATCTATGGGTTTTAAGAAAAATGAAAGACATACTTGCAATAATAATTTTCAGACACAAAAGAGAGGACTGGAAGTTACAGCTCACCTCAGGAAGCTCACCACAAAGAGTGATGTGTTTAATTAGAGAAATAACTACATTTTGAACTATCCTAATAATGAGAATGTATAAGTGAATAAAAAGCCTCTCTAGAGTACAGGCAGGGATTCAGTGGGAGCAGGGAGACTTGGGACATTGGTGATGGGAATGTTGCCCTAGTGATGGGTGGTGTTCTTTACATGACTGAAACCCAAATACAGTCATGTATGTAATCAAGGTTTTTAAATAAAATATATATTAAAAAAAGAACAAAGAAAACAGATGAAAAGATCCTCAACAAAATTCTGGCTAATAGGATCCAATGCATCATCAAGAATATTGTTCACCATAATCAAGTATGTTTCCAAAAAAAATAAAAATTTTAATGTACTTTCACATAACCCTTAAAATGCTATAACATCTCGAAAATGCATTGAAAAATTATCAGTAAAGAATATGACAAAGGATAATATCTGTACTTTTAAGAGTCATATTTTTGTTGCTATTCTCTTGAGTTTTCTGGCTAGGATCTCTTATGTCCAAAACTAATTAAAGACAACTAGTCTCTGATAGTTTAGATTGAATTAATTTGAAGAGCTGAGATTAATCAGTGTTTTTAATTTATTAATATACTAGATTCAATACTATGCAGTTATAAATTTAATAAATAAACATGATAAAATATATTTAACCAGCAATTGTTTATGATAAAGTTTAAATTGAAATATGTGAATTATTTAAATAAACATTAATGATGAAAGGTTATTTTTATTTTCTAATTTTATTTTACACTAGATGTTATGAATAAAGACACTTACAGATTAAAGAAAATAAATGATTGTAATGAGTTGGGGAGGAGGACTTTAATTATTGAGCATAGTTTCTGTTAATTAAGCAAATAATAATGACATTAATTGTTTATGATAAGGAAGACTAGGTCCACTTTCACTGTGTAGTGTGAGTTTAAATTAAAGTTTTCTCATTTAAAAGTAAGATTAAAATATGATATTAAGTCTTTATAAAGTTAAATAAAAATAACTATAATATATACTATTTCATAGGTTTCGGAATTTTTCACTAATAATTTCATAAAAGGTATTTTTGTGAATTTTTGTTTTGTTTAATTAAATATACTTTGGAACCATAGTCCTACTCTGGACTTAATACTGCCTGGATATGCAATTAGTAATCACTCATAAAATAACAGGGGGACTTTATGTGGATCTTGGGAATGAATACAAGATAAACTGTTTGCAAGGCAGGTGTCATGCTCTCAGTATTATATATCTGACCCTTGTTTGAGGTATGAGTTTTATATAACAGAAAAGCTAATAATAAAACAAATTCTTTTGTGATTTTTCTGTGAATCCTTCTCCCGTGAAAGACCTTATTGATAAGAGAGAAATAACAATGGACATTGCAGTTACATGAAATGTGGATATACTCTTTCAAATAATATCAATAAGAAATGTTCAATGTGTTTAATATGGGAGTATAAAATCAAACAAAATGAATAAATGGTACTTAGTAAGATATTTAAACATTTACATCAAAATATAATATATTTCTAAGTTTATATGTTCAATGAGATAAAACTGTTATTATCAAACATGTTTATATATGTATTAAATATGTATTATTATATTATATATATAAATTATACATTTTGCTTAGATTGGGTTACAGTTTTAAAATAATTGTTCAGAGATGACTACTTTAATGACGAATTTGGTATTTCAGGCCAATAATTTTTCGAACAGATAAAAATTGTAAATGGCCCAAGTAGCAAGTTGACCAATATATAAATTGTTTTTTATTTTAAAGAGCATGCTAGAGAGAAAGTTGTAAAATAAGTACTAAGGCAGCTTTTGCAAGAAGGGCTTTTGTATATTGCATAGGGAAAATGCATATATAAGGTATTAAAATAAAGCTAGGAAGAATTAGGTACCAGATTTGGATTGCTGTTATACATGAAAATGAGAAGTACCTGAATAATCTGCTCAATATTACACAAAATTGTAATTGTGGTAAACAAATGTTATCAATCTCCATTGAATAGTTAACCACAATTTCTTATCTTTGAAAATTTATTGAATAAAAAGATTTTTTTAGGCTTGCCTAATAATTCTAAGGGGCCCTGTTGATTACTTCAAATAATATGAGACCAATGAAGTCAATGTTCCAATGCCAGGACCAGAGATCATGTGTTGGTGTTGTAACCTATAATGCCAAATAACCTGAAACCACACCATAGTTTTTGGCAAACTTAGGGTCTCCACTCTGTCTTTCTTTTCTAAATGCTGTACTATCTCCCCAATATTGATGTGCACATTTTAACCTTTCACTTTATAATTCAGATGGTCTAAATTTAATCAAGTCTTTCTAGTTGATATTCTACTTGTCATTATATTTGCATGTTTCTCTCTAAATGAGTCAAACTCTTCATTTTTTTTCAAATGCTGAAAATCTTTCTTTTACCATTGCTTGCCCTAGAGATACATTTCATGCATTGCCAAAGCACATACTATATATTATAGGCTTCCCTTTGTACATTTCCTGTACATTTCATGCATTGCCAAAGCACATACTATATATTATAGGCTTCCATTTGTACATTTCCTGTACATTTCCTGTACATTTCCCTGCTGAGGATTTCTCAGGATTCAAAGATTGCCTTGAATATAATTATTTGTGTCCTATTCATTGGTTCATTTTCCTCTTAAACTTTTGTGCAAGACTTTATAGTAAATCATTCCATCCAAAATACTTCACAGTCATATTTCTCTGAAGATATCTGGATCATGCAGTGTACTGGATAATATATAAATGGAGCTAGTGAGGCTATTTTCTGCGAGGCTCTCTTTTTTAATATATAGTTCAAGGTATGGGCTAGCCTCATTCTTTACTTCATCTTTTACATATTTTAATGAGGACTTTATTTTTGGAGATTCTGAAAACAAGTATTCATTTGTATATAAAAAAACCACACTTATGCTCTCTAAAAAATGTTAGTTAAAAGATCAGAATCACCCCATGTGCCAGTACCCAGGGTGAGTGCATTCCCCTGAGGCCTCTCCACCTGGGCACTCAGGGACCCCTGAGTCCGAGACCCTATGGTATCCAGGGTGAGTGCATTTCCCTGGAGCCACTCCATGTGGGTGCACAGAGACCCCCTTGCCCGCTGCCTCACTCTCCTGTCCCCAGAGATCACCCCACCCAACCTGAGCTTAGCAGTGCAGTTCCCTGGCACATAGCTGGTCAGAGACGCCTGCACCAGACCCACTCTGCACTGCTGGGACAGGCTGGGACAAATAGATTGTGTGAGCTTGGGCCTGACACCTGGATCTTTGGGTAACCTACAGCAGCCTACCCTCTTGAGCCCCAGAGTGGACCTGGGATTCCCCAAGGGCTGAGGGCAGCTACCAGGTGTGTTTGGCTGCGGGAATTTCTTCTGCTAAAGCTCAGAGGGGGCGGAGCTCTATTGACTCCCAATTAGGGGAGGGAGGACAGAGAGCTAGGCTCAGCAGCACCCGCAACCATTGTGGCCAGGAGCGGAACTGCACCGGCTGACAGGAATAAGGAGAAAGAAATTGACCAGACCCACTGAGGAAGGCTGACTTCCAGGTAGCAGATGGGAGGGGCGAAGGAGTTAGGCTTAACAGCACCCTCCACCATTGTGGTCAGGAAAGGATATGCACTAGCTGACAACAAAAGGGAAAAGTAACGAATCAGGCCACATAAAGAGCACAGGAGGAGCCAAACCTCAGCAAGATCACCCAACAACCCCCTCTAGAAGCACAATCAGGGAGGGGACCCATCCCCACACTACAGGGAACCAAAGCAGGCTGAATTTAGAAGGCACAGCACTCCAAACCACACCAATAAATGCAAAGAAATATAGGTAAATCAAGGAGAACCCTAACATCTGGAGATAAAGAGACAAACACTAGCAATTTTCCAAGTCCACCAAAATGCACAGATTCATGGGAAGGAGACCTAAAAGCAGCTATGAGGAAGGAAATGCAAGAATTGATAAAAGAAATGAAAGAAATGCTAGCTACTGAGTATAAGAAATCTATGGATGAACAAATCAGTCAAATTAAAGAAGAAATATTAAAGAACATGAGAGATTCCATACAAAAAAGAATTGAAGGAATTAAAAGACAAAGTAACAAGCCTTATGAGCAGAAACAGAGAGTTGGAGAAGCACATTGAAGAACTCGAAGTAAAACTGCAAACAAAAAATGAACAAGAAACTAACAAAGAAATAAAAGGCAAAGCACTGGAAGGAAAATTCCAGTATCTAATGAAAAAGGACAGAAGAAACAATCTAAAAATTGTGGGTATACCTAAAGGGGAGGAAGTAGGAAAAGGGGAAGAACAAGTTGTTAGGTAAATAATAGCAGAGAACATATAGTAATCCAAATGCAAAAAACAAAGAGAAAGATGAACTCCTTAAAGCGATAAAGGAGAAAAAAAAACCCTCAACTACAAAGGAAGGGACATAAGAATCAAACCAGATCTCCCATTTGAAATAATTTAAGCAAGAAGAAAGCGGAATGAGATATTTATACAACTGAATGAAAGAAATTTCCAATCCAGGGTCCATACCCAGCAAAACTATCATTCATATGGGAGGGCAGACTAAAAACATCCTCAAACAAGAATGAACTTGAATTATTTGTGCAAACAAAGCTGATCCTAAATGACCTACTCAGAGATAAATTACACAATCCAAACCCCCAATTGTAACAACAACCACCCTACACAACCCAACTGCAAAATAGTCATTTCTGTCAATAATCTCCCTAAATGTCAATGGACTAAACTCTCTGATTAAAAGACACATAGTAGAGAACTGGATTAGAAAAAATAAACCGGACTTCTGCTGTCTGCAAGAAACACACCTACAACTACAGGATAAGCACAGGCTTAGAATAAAAGGATGGAAAGTAATTATTCAGGACAATGGAAAACAAAAAGAGCAGGGACAGCCATTCTTATGTAAGACCACATTGCATTCAACCTCAAGAAAGTGATCAGAGACAAAGAGGGTCACTACTTACTGATCAGAGGAACATTAGATCAAGAAGTACTAACCCTGGTCAATATCTATTTATCTAATGTAGAACCAGCAAAATATGTGAGGCATCTGCTTGCAAACCTGGAGAAACACATGAAGAGAAATGTGATAAGAGTAGGGGACCTCAATACTCCACTATCACGACTGGACAGAACCACCAAACATAAAAATAGCAAAGAAATAAGAGTACTAAATGAAAAATTAGATGATCCAGGGCTAATATACTTATATAGGACCCTTCATCCCCAGAAAGCAGAATACACATTCTTCTCAAGTCCACATGAAATACACTCCAGAATAGACCATGTCTTATGATACAAAGCCAATCTATATAAGACCAAAAATGTAAGGATCATTAGAAGTACCCTATCAGACCACTATGCAACAGAGATCAAAATTGACTTCAAGAAGCAATGGAGAAAAACTAACACCTGGGTATTAAACAACACGCTGCTCAATAACAGCTGGATTAAAGAACAACTCAAGGAAGAAATAAAAAGATTTCTTGAGACAAATGATAATGAAGAGACAACATGTCAAAATTTGTGGGACACAGCAAAAGATGTAATTAGGGGGAAACTCATAGCAATACAGGCCTATGTCAAGAAACAGGAAAATGAGAAAATCAACAGTTTAAAGGATCACCTCAAAGAATTGGAACAATAGAAGCAGAGAAATCCAACCACAACCAGAAGGCAAGAAATAATAAAAACCAGAGCAGAAATAAACAACATAGAAACTAATAAAACAATACAAAAAAATCAATGAGACCAGCAGTTGGTTTTTCTAAAAATATAAACAAGATAGAAAAACCACTGGCAAAACTCACCAAAAAAAGAGGGAAAACACCCAAATCAGTAGGATCACAAATGATAGGGGAGAGATTACAAAAGAACACAAAAAAATTCAGCATATCATGATATCATATTATGAACAACTATACTCAGCTAGGCTACAGAACCCAGTAGAAATTGACAGATTCTTGGATAAATACCATCTTCCAAGACTGGAAAAGTAATAACTAGAAAGCCTAAACAGACCAATCACCTCAGAGGAAATTGAAGATATAATTAAAAAACTCCCTAAGAACAAAAGTCCTGGCCCAGATGGATTTACAGGTGAATTCTACCATACATTTTGAGAAGACCTACTACCACTTTTCCATAGGCTCTTCCAAACCATAGAGAAAACAGGAATCCTCCCCAAATCCTTTTATGAGACTAATATCACACTCATTCCCAAAGGTGGCAAAGACACCACCAAGAAAGAAAACTACAAACCAATCTCTCTAATGAACATAGAGGCAAAGATACTCAACAAAATCTTAGCAAACCGAATCCAGCACTTAATCAAAAAGATCATACATAATGACCAATTGGGTTTTACACCAGGAATGCAAGGTTGGTTCAACATATGCAAGTCAATCAAAATTATACATCACATCACAATAAGAAAGACAAAAACCACATGATCATATCAATCAATGCAGAGAAGGTGTTTGACAAAATCAAACACCCTTTCATTTTAAAGACACTTAGCAAAATAGGGTTAGAAGGAACCTTCCTCAAGATAGTTACAGCTATCTATGAAAAGCCTACAGCCAACATACTTAATGGCGAGGAACTAGAAACATTCCCACTAAGGTCAGGAACTCGGCAAGGCTGTCCACTCCCTCCACTCTTATTCAATATAACCCTAGAAGTCCTAGCAATAGCAATCCAACAAGAGAAGGGAATCAAAGGAATCCAAATTGGGAAAGAGGAATTCAAACTATCTCTATTTGCAGACGATATGATGTTATACTTCTAAAACCCTAAAGAGTCCACAGTAAAATTCCTAGAAAAAATTAACCAATACAGCAAAGTGTCTGGTTACAAAGTCAATACACAAAACACCGTAGTGTTTCTATACACAAACAACAAAGTTGAGGAGAGAGAGATTAAAAGTACAATTCCATTTAAAATAGTATAAAAAATATCAGGTACCTAGGAATCAACCTTACAAGGGAAGTGAAAGACCTATACCAGGGAAACTTCAAAACACTTCAGAAAAATATTGAAGAGTATCTAAAGAAATGGAAGAACATCCCATGCTCATGGATAGGTAGAATTAACATAGTCAAAATGACTATCCGACTATCCTACCCAAATTACTATATAGACTTAATGCAATCCCTATACAAATTCAGGCATCATTCCTTAAAGAATTAGAACAATCAATCACAAAATTCATCTGGAACCACAAGAGACCCAGGATATCCAAACACATACTGAAAAACAAGAAGCTGGGTGGCATCTCCTTACGTAAGTTGAAACTATACTATAAAGCCATAGTAATCAAAACAGCATGGTACTGGAACAGAGACAGGACCTCAGACCAGTGGGTCAGAACAGAATTCCCAGACATAAACCCCCAGATATACAGTCAACTAATATTTGATAAAAGAGGTAAGAACTTGAAATGGAACAAAGAAAGTCTATTCAACAAATGATGTTGGTACAACTGGAAAACCACATGTACGAAAGTAAAAATTGACCCATACTTCACTCCTTATACAAAAGTCAATGCACAATGCACCAAAGACCTTGAAATCAGACCTGAATCTATAAAGTTTATGGAGAATCTAATAGTCAGAACACTCGAAGACCTATATATCAAAAAGTTCTTCCAGGATGGAGCACCAATGGCAAGAACTTTAGCATTAAACATAAACAAATGGGACTACATCAAACTAAAAAGCTTCTGTATGGCGAAAGAAACCTTACTTAATGCAAGAAGACAGTTAACAAAATGGGAAAATTTTTTTCATTCAACATATCAGATAAAGGGCTGATATCTAGAATATACAAATCACTCAGAAAGCTGAGCCCCCCCAAGACCAAATAAAGCTATAAAAAATGAAGAGATTAAATGAATAGACACTTCTCTGAGGAATACAGAAGGGTGGCCAACAAACACATGAAAACGTGCTCACCTTCACTCATCATCAGGAAGATCCAAACCAAGACAAGAATGAGATATCACCTTACACCAGTGAGGATGGCTCACATCAAAAATAATGGGAACAATCTCTGTTGCCAGGGATGCGGTATGAAAGTCACTCTTATCCACTGCTGGAGGGAATGCCCCCTAGTCCAACACCTATGGAGAACAGTCTGTAGAGTGCTCTAAGAACTCAGAATTGAGCTGCCATTTGACCCAGAAATTGCTCTTCTAGGTATATACCCCTAAGTTGGAAGGACATTCATTCCAAAATACATGTGCACCACACTATTTATAACAGCACTCAGTATAATAGCAGTCTTGGAATCACCTTGATGTCCAACAACAAATGAATGGATCATTAAGATGTGATATCTATACACAATGGAATACTACATGGCAGTCAGAAATGATACAATCACAGACTTTGCAGCAATGTGGATGGATCTAGAATATGCTATGTTAAACGAAGTAAGTCAGAAGATGAAAGATAAACACAGAATGATAGCACTACTCTGAAGCACTTAGAACATACATCTTATACACAACTAATACTTAAAAATCAAATAACAGGGTTTAGCAGGGTAGAAAGTCCAAACACTGTAATAGTCAACATATAATCGGGAGCAGTGCCCAAAATAAATAAAAAAGGAATAACACAAACTCTTGACTACACATTATACCAAAAAGAAACCAGTAACACCAGAAACAGCAGCATAGAGAGAACAGGTATGTAAACAGCCTTCTACAACAAAGGCCCATAATAATCCCTTAGAGATTGTATACTGGATTACAGGTAAATAATACTAAGGGAAATTACTTACTCCAATGGAAACATCCCACAGTACTATGTTTTACCGCCTTTATCTTACCATATTTAAAATAACCTCTCAGCTTTTCTGTCCACAGGAGTTCTTGGATACAAAGGGTGGACAAACTAAGATGGCAGCCCGGGGCTCAGTCACACGAGGTACCATACCCAGCTTGCCCTATGAGATGGTCCCAAGAAAACTCTTTAACATACACTTTATCTCTAGGTTATACCTTCTTTTAGGAATTGAAGCTCGTGACCAGTCAGACCATCAAAGTAGCAACTGTAATCTACAGACAAACTACAGGCCCTACTCATTGAACACAATCAAGCAAACTAGCATTCCCTTGCCATTTTCTCCTCTCTTCTCACTAATTTCTTTTTTACTTTACTTTACTTTTCTTTTCTCTTCTCCCTTTCTTTCTAATGTATTTTCCCTCTTCTTTCTTCCTACCCCTTCAATATACTTTCCCCTTTCCCCACTTTGGAAATCCAACTATCCCTTCACCCCTCAATCCCATCCAGACCCCCCACTATATTAAAACTCTTCACCCACAGTCTCTAATTCATTAGGCATCAAGACTGACCTCCTACCCCAACGAATCAGTACCCAGCACCCAAGCGAAGGGACACCCAGTCAAACCCACACCTCGTCCCCTGCAAGAAAAGGCAGCCAACTCCCCTGCGAACTCAAGCTGCGTGGCCCTCCCTACCAACTCCCCCTAACGTGGACTGTTACTTGAAAACTGGACTTAGCTCCAAAAGTATCCCCAATGCAAGAACTCTTCCAAGACCTCCCTGCCGCAAATCTTTTGCCAATCTCAAGAAGGTCAGGGGGTGTGATGAAAAGGTGCCTGGGAACCCACACACCACAAGAAAAACCCGAAAGAGAATGGGAAAAACTGTACTTCTAACATAAGTATAAGACCTGTATTGCACCACCTCTTTACCTGCTTTTCCCCAAAAGTAAGGTAGTCATTTGCATCACTTTGTTCCTTTAAATACTTTGTTAATTCATTTTTTAAAAAATGTTTGTTCTACATATACATATGTGAGCACATATATTTTTATTCCTATTTTTATCTTTTTTGGGTGTGTTTCTGTTTTCTCCTCTGTCCACCCCCAAATGCACCGACAATATAATGTAGCACCATTTCTACCTGCAAAGGCACAATAAAAAAAGGGGAAATCTTACATATAAAAAAGAGCTCTTATCTACTAGGGATAGGAACTCATATTTGTTTACAATACAGGGATATTTCCTACCTTAAAAATATGTCATGCGGACCCAACTTAGACCTCAGGTGATTAGACACCATCCGTCCAGCCTTGAACCCTGGATCCCAGACATAGAAACAAGACAGTTCTTCACAACAGCCACAGAAAACAAATACCATCCGGGACAGCCTTAATACTGCTGGGTCACCAACAAGTGCCAGCTCTAATATTATATCCTGACAACGATGAAATGGGAACAACTTGACCTGAGAGAGGTTATCCTACCTTACCAGCTAACAATAAGACAAAATCAGAAGACTTGTCACCCTTTGGTAGGTCCAAAAGCGAAGATCACGATTTACAGATGACCAGCTGCTAGAACCATGACCAGACTGTATATATCTTGGGACCAATAAAAAAGCCCTAGTCTAGGGTTTGAACTACGACCTGCACAACAACCATGATCCCCAGTTCCAAAGGTCTGGCAGAGACAATTGCAACAAAATGGGGCTTCTGGAAACACAATGAAAGAAACTATACGAGGTGCCATACTAGGATCAGTGCAAAGACCAAGACCACCAAACACAGAGATGGATTAAAATGACACTGAGGGAAGAGAACTTCACAGTGGTCCTCAAACTATGGTCCACGGGCCACATATTGTATTTGTATCTGCTTTGTTTCTTCATTGAAAAATAAGATATATGCAGTGTGTATAAGAATTTGTTTATAAATTTTGTTTTTACCATAGTCAGACCCTCCAATGGTCTGAGAGACTGTGAACTGGCCCCTGTTTAAAAAGTCTGAGGACCCCTGTAGAACTACAAAGAAAGATTTCATCATAAGTCCCACTCCTGGACCTGTGCAAATACCAAGATTTCTAGATAAAGAGGTCTGATTTTATCACCCAGGATGGAGCAGAAGTCTTCCAAACACCACAAAAGCACCACCAGGAGAGTAAATGTACCTGAACAGAGTCTATAGTTAATCCCATGACAATATACTCCAAGGGTGGAGAAACCCCATATCTCTTAGGCCTTTTTGAATGACCCCTATATTTACTGGGCCAGTGCAGGAGGGAAAAAAAAAGCAAAAAACACAAAACATTTTTTATTTTTTATATATTATTTTTTTATCTTCATCTATTATTATAATTTTTTATTTTTATTTACCTATCTACTTTTTGTCGATTTCTTTGTTTTGGTGTGGTTATTGAAGTTGTTCTCCCCATTTATACTTATTTTTTTTATCTTCTTTTCTTTCTTTATGTGCTCTGCCATGTTTCTTATCTCGAGACCATTTTTTTTTTTGATGCTTATGGTTATTGTTAAAGTCCTCACTGGATATTTGAAACTTCTTTTTGTACTGCTGGGTGTTTCACCTTCTTTTTTTCCTTCATCTCTCAAACCGATGATGAGAGCTCCTAGAAGGATTCCGCCCATTTTTGGCGCATTAGACTTTTACTCCAGTTTATTACTTTTCTCTTCTTCAAACAAAACCACATAACTTGAACTAGCTAGTCCTGCCTCCCAGTTAGAGGGGGAAATAGGGAGGCACCAAGACCAAACAGGTGCAAGACTACTAAGTAGTAAGGTAGGGACCACATATTCTAGCAGCCCTGGGGATGAGGGAGGAGGATATGGGAGGTAGGATGAAAACGGAGGTGTAGGGAGGACAAATCGGTGATGGGAATCCCCCCTGATTTTATGTAAATATGTACCTAAAATATTATTGTCAACAATATGTAAGCCACTATGATCAAAATAAAAATTATATATAAAAAAAGATCAGAACCATTTAGGTTCCTTAACCTCTGGGAAAAAAATATGGACAAATAGAAACAAAAACACCTGGGTATTATTTAACATTAAAAACTAAATCTTATTTTACTATGAAATAAATTAGTGGTTTTTAATTACGTTAACACTTTAAATTAGAACTACACAATAAAGCAGCTTGTAACCGTATATTTCTAGTTAAAGTTTAAGATAAATTATGAAAAATAGAAATATTCATAAGCTAGTTACATTTCATGAACTCAGATAACATGTAGTTAAAAGGGATTGTAATGTAGAAAATTTTTTTAAAAATATGACACTGAACAGAATTTCTGCTTCTTTTACCCTCAGTACAATTATAATTGAACTTGATAGTCTAACAGTTATAATAGGATTACATATGTATGTAGTGTAACAGTGTATTCAACTCAGCTATTATCTTGGCATAAAACAAATTCTTCACCCTACCTAAGAAGCATAGTTTTAGAAACAATTTTATAAAATTTTTTATAACCCAGAAAGATTCAGGCTAATTTCCAAATTATATATTTGTTTATTATGTTATGCAAAGCAACTTGTGTCACTTATTTATATAAAATATGTCATGTTTCATATATTATATCAAATGTAAATAATTATAATAATTTATTGTTCATATCTTGTTACCATAACTTTTATAGCCTTTTATCCAATAGGTAGATAATTGAGTTAAAATTTTATATTTTGTCTTCACTTTTAAAAAGTTGTTAAAAATGAAATTTGTATTTACAAATGAATATGGGGACACTGTACATATACAGCATCACTAGGTGTGTTTTTCAGATTTAAGATATTCTATTATCTGAGTCTACAAATAAATTCCAAATACATTATTCCAAATACCATATATACCATATAAACTACCAAATAAATACTAAATTTTCTATAGCGCTCTGAATTAGATACTCAGCATATTTTACAGGATAAGCCCACGTCATTTTAAGCCAAAATTCCTCTCAATTCAACTGAGCATTACCTGTTATATCATTGTTTTGTTATGTAAACCTTACTTACCTGAGATGTGTTCATCTTCTAAAAAATTGCTCAGAGTGGTTGACTTAGACAAGTTCCTGAAGAGAAATATTGATAATTTTCTTTATTTCTGCCGAGAGAAACAGCAGAGGTTTCTTTAAAATGATTGTGGCTAGAAAAATAGAATTGGGAGTGGGTGGGCCACACTCAGTAGTAGCCCAGGGATTACTCCTCGCTCAGAAATCACTGCTGGTAGGTTAGAGGGATCATATAGGATGCTGGGGATGGGTTCAAGGTCAGACTTTTGCAAAGCAAATATCCTACCTGTTTTGCTATCGCTCTGCTATTTTTCCAGCCCCGAAAAACATAATTTGAGTCAAAACTTTTAAAATTTAAATATTTATAGAAATAAATATATGTATACTTACGAAAATATTTCTATCCCTGTAACATCCATATATGAATAGTAAAGGAAAGCCAGGTCAAGTTTAGTAACCACTATATCTACATGCATTAACATGTTATTCTAATAACAACAAGGTAAAATACAAGATATATTTATACATTTAACTCCTAACATCTTTGTAAAAGAGATAGTAGAGGATTACTATATGACTTAAATGGTAGAGCACATCCCTGTATGTGTGAGGCTCTGGTTTGATTAACCAATACCACATCACTACCACACACCTTAAACGTGGGTTCTGCAATGCTAAGAAAAAAGAGAAAAGGCATTAATGTACAACTGCCTTACTAAAAGTGTCTTTAGTTTTTATCCTGTTATCAACAGAAATTTCAGTTAAAATAAAAATATTAATTCATTGACATAATTCGGTGCACATTCTTGATCTCTTCAGTAATCATGAAGGTATAGTAACATTCTATATTACACCAAAAACATTAATACTAATGTAGTCATTTTACAAGCAACAATAATGTTTTTTAAAGTAAATGCAATTCATTTCTTGTTTTAAATGATTACACTCATAATTTATCTATTCCATTAAAACTAAAAATCTGAAATATCATTGTCACTGGGGACTATTGTTTTGTACCTATAGATAGTGATACAAATTGTAAATCATGCAAAATGTTGGTGAGTTATACTTTGAATGAAATAGCTGTAGGTTATGATTCACATTTTTGATAAGTTACAAATAAATTATATTGCCCAATGACCAATTTTTGAGCTAAAGTAGATATAAAGTATCACATTTTTGGAACAATTATTATACTTAACATAATTAAAAACAAAATTGCAAAGAACTGTGACATATATAATTAGAGTTTTGTATATTCTTTCTATTATCATCTTAGGTAATTCCTTCACCCAACACATTGTGGAATTGTTCATAAAACTATTATAGAATTTAAATCATTACTTTGGACTCATTCTTTTTTAGTATTGAGCATATGCATATAAACATACATGATATTTTATATGTAGTTAGTAAATATTAATGTCATACAAGATCAGAGCACACATTTTTCTAATGTGTGATAAACATAAGTAATTTAAAAAGGTATATTTCCATAATATTATCTAGCTATGAATTCAAACCTTCAATGTATGCTTAACAATGATGTGCATCAACTATACTTTTTTTTCTAAAAATGGTGGCTTTTAAGTTTTTATTAAAGCAGTTACATGCAAAATACTGATGAAGTTTAGTATTACATGAGTCCCAGTTAATTCTTTTCTTTTGCACATAACCAGGATATTCTCCACATTTCCTAGCAAAATCTAACTTAAAAGAAACCAAAGAGGCCACTTGCGAATAAACTAGCACTGCATCATCCCTATAATAAAGCTGTAGGTTTATTAACATGCACCAACAAATCTACAGGGCTACTTAATCCACTCCTCTTTTACAGAATTTATTTTACACCTAATATACCAAACATTTTAACATAGGGAGATATTATCTCTCTAATAAGATAAGCAAAGTCAAAAGCACTCATCTTACTGGAAACTGGATACACCAATCACAGGCTTCAAACAATATTGCACTTAACTTTCATAATTTGACAATGCATTCAGGAAATAATCTGCAGACTAACAAAGAACACCTGTAAGCAGTCATGACTGTCCTAAACTGTTTATTAGACTTTTACAAATGTTACTTTTTAGCGGTAACAGTGGAGCTGGAGAGTATTGCGCCTTTTCCAAGCTGCACGACGAGAGCCACTGATAGTGTGGTGGAACTTGTGACCCTTTCCGAGACCACGGCTCTTGCGGCCTGCGGAAGTCAGCCCTCGCATCTCCCTGTGCTTGTGGACTGGCTTTGTGATCCACTGGGTATCGGGATTTCTTCTGATAGGTTTATGGAATGGATTAATGAGGATAACTTCGAAGAATTTGTATGTGGAATCTTCACCAACCCAATAAGAATTCAGCACTCTCAGAGCCCCGCAGTGGCGTCCAGCTCGTTCCTCAGCCACAGACTGAAGGCTCCGGGCAAACTTGAACTGGTTGACACCATGATGGACGGGCTTGCCATAGGTCGCCCCCTTGGGCACGAACCGTTTGCGACCACCACGGCGCACCCGAATGCGGTAGATGACATACCCTGCGTGGCCTTGTAGCCCAGCCTGCGCTCCTTATCCGGCCGAGTGGGCCGCGGAGCCCGGCGCAGGGCCGAGAGCTGGCGGTACTGCCAGCAGCGCACTCGCAGGAGGAATCGCATCATGTCTTGACTGCTTCTTCCTCCAGAGCTCCTGGATGTACTTGTAGGCGCCCATCTTGGCTCACTGATGGCTGCCACCAAATGAAAAGGGCATCAACTATACTTAAAGATTTTCCAAATTTCTGGAAGCATATGTAAATTAGCATAAAGTTGATTTATTAATGTTGACATTAATGATTTTAATTAACAACATTTAAAAACATTTAATGTAACATGTTAGCTTTAATATGTAAAGATGTTTAATGTCACAAAATATTTGTGTTTTGGGTGATATACCTGGTGGGGCTGCAGAAATAATTTATCGCAAATAATCAAATAAAGAATTCATGGATTCAATGCAAGTGCTCTATTCCTTGAGTTACAATAATATATTTTAAAGAATTCATGGTATCCTTAAATTGAAACATCTGCTACTTGTCTGCTTCTTCCATGATATTTTTATTACATTTTAGAACATGATATAATTAGTAAATTTAACTTTTTGTGTTAGGAATCATATTTCCAGGGAAAACTTTCTATGAACATGGGCAGCTGAATTAATTTATTTTAAACAGCTGGTGATGTAGTTGCACCTACAATTTTCCATTAAATGTCTCAATATTAAATGTCTCAATATTTTGTTCCAGATGGATCTTCCAACATGTTTTGCTGAAGGCAAAAAAGTTAATTTTATTGTTTTCTTGAATTCTCAGCCCACAGAAACATATGTAATTTTTTTTTATTAAGCAGTGAATCCACACCAATATCCTCCAAATCTTCTCTGTTACTTAGAGAATTCTTAAAAATGTAAAATATTGGCCCCTAACTCAAATATTAAATTGGAAAATGAGAGTAAGAATATAGTGATCTGTTTTTAACTAGCTGTGCATACTGAAATGTGAAACTAAAGAATGAGAAATACAAGCATAGTATTCGTGAAATATTAAATATAAGTATGGTTACTAATGACTAGAAATGTACTTATTATTTGGGATGCTGATTGGCACTCATGGTTCATTAGTATTTGTAGCAGGACTTTGGGACATGTAGTGCTGGATATAGAACTCTAATCTACAAGGCACATGTTCTAATATTTTGAGGTATCTTTTTGGCCTATTAATTAATGCTAAGTATAACACAATACATAATATTTAATATAATTGGTATAGAAAATAATAATAGAGTCCAATATTTTAGAAGGAAGTTTACTCACTTATTATATTTGGCTTATTATATTATGATAGTTATAATAACTCAGTTATTGTATTTAGGAGACAATAATAAATGATGTACAGTGCCATAATTCTATTAAGAATTCTTGTTAGGAAGCAAGGTAGGCAAGACTGTTATTAGAGAGAACAAGTGGTTAGATACTCAAAGGATCTCAGAAATGTATACCACAATTAGAATTGCATATAAGTTAATTAATTCAGTATCAAAGATATTAAAGGCTTTGAGGCAAAAGATGTATCAAAGGCTAGAAGTATAGGAAACTGGCACACATCTAGAGAGAAATCTCACCATTTTGTGGGCTACAAGTTTAAATTAGGGAAAATAAATTTAAGGAGCAGAATCTTACATATGACCCTAAATTTAAATAACTGGTATGATAAAAAGCTATAAAGCATTCATTTAAATATAATTATGATAGTATTAACTAAGTGAATGCTGAGTAAGTACTTAGTAAATATGCACTATATAAAACTTTGAAATACAGAAGAAGGTTATATTCCAAAATTAAAGATAGACAAATGAACATCTATTAAACTTTTCACCCTCAGTTTGTGTCAGAATTGTGAAAAGCTGTGTAGAATGTACTATGTGCAGAGATGTAGCACATGTTGACTCAAAATAATTTTCAATATATTGATGAATAATTGAAACAACCACAGAAAGAAAACTGTAAAAGCCTCGAGCATATGCCAGATACACAACATCCTATTCAAAAATACACACACACACACACACACACACACACACACACACAAAATAAACTAGCTGAACTTCCTCATTTTAGAAGCATACATATTTACAGAGATAGAAAATTAAAATCCTGCCTGATATTTGGGCACAGCCATTACTTGAAATTTGACTATATAGAAGATTCAGTGAGTTATCTTTTACATTCTCTAATATCATTTCCTCACTTATATGTTTACAATATAAAATTATGAGTTCTACTAATATTAATTCCTACCAGATGAACATTTTTTTGGGGGGGTCACGCCCGGCGGTGCTCAGGGGTTATTCCTGGCTGTCTGCTCAGAAATAGCTCCTGGCAGGCACGGGGGACCATATGGGACACCGGGATTCGAACCAACCACCTTTGGTCCTGGATCGGCTGCTTGCAAGGCAAACGCCGCTGTGCTATCTCTCCGGGCCCCAAATGAACATTTTGAACAAACTAACTATATATGTGAATTAGTTTCATCCCATATTGGCTTAAATTATATTTTAGGGGAAAAATCACTAACAAAGATTCAGGTAAATAGTGACCCTTGAACTGATTTTTGACTATTCTCATTCGAATTTAAAACCTAACTTAAAATTTTCACATATAAAATTAATTATAATATATTAAGCATTTATTTAGTTTTTAGAAAGTTCATTTCATATAGCCTTGAACAAATATTATATAGCCCCTAAGTACATTACTGTTGTTATCACTGAATTTTAGATAATTAAGCTGAATTTATACTGCATAATTTAATATACTGGCATTTTTATTTCTCCTTATTACAAAAATTATTATAGTGCATAAACTGCTTAGTCTTCTCTCTCTAAAATATTGCTTACATCAGTATAAATATTTTTAGAACTTTGATATAATTTCTAATATGTAAGGATTTATCTTCTTATTAATAAGTAAATTTATATAAAAGTTTCTAAAAATAAATGTATGATACTTCTGATAGCTATAATTTTCTCTAATTACCTTTAGTTTTACTTTGTTTTTCAAGTAACATTAAGATTTATGTTTTCTCTTTTTGCTTTTAATGTTCTTTCAAAGACATATATTCTGCTAAAAATATTTTAATTAGATTTAAAATATAGAAGATAAAGCATATATTTTATATCAATTTACTTATGACAAAATAGAACACATTTAATACTTTAATGTTCATATATAAATGAATATAACCAGGACCAGTGAGATAGTACTATGCATATAGTGCATTTGTTTTTTGTTTGTTTGTGAGTCACACCCGACAGTGCTCAGAGGTTACTCCTGGCTCTGCACTCAGAATTGCTCCTGGCAGACTCTGTGGACCATGGAATGAAGGGAATAGAATTGGAGTCAGTCTAGGATTGGCCGAGTGCAAGGCCAACCCTTTTTGCTGTACTGTAGCTCTGGCGCCTGTATAGTGCATTTGCCTTGCATGCAGTTAACCAGGAATCCATCTCTACAATACTGCCAGGAAAGATCCCTGAGCACAGAGCGAGAAGTAAGCTATGAGCTCTGCCAGATATTAACAGCAACAACAACAACAAAGAATAAAGAAGGGCATTAAAGTTCCCTCATCATTTATTAGTTACTATTATAAAATCATAACTATATGAACTTATGCCTGCCATTTAATAATCTCCAGATTGTCTATAAGTTAAAACTTTTATACTTTGGATTCTGAATTTCGACTGTTATGGTGGAAGCAGAGTGGAGGTGAGCCAAGGAACATTTGATTTTATTGGTCATTTTAAAACCTCACCAGCCAAATATAGCCAATAAAAGTAAATGTTGGAATGGCTGGAGATGGAGAATTTTAGGAAACAAAGGAGCCCAGGCGCGTAACTTCCTCTTTGTTCCTTACCCAATCTTAAGCATAGAACAGGAGAGCAAGGTTTCTTTTTTTTTTAATATCTTTATTTAAACATCTTGATTACAAATATAATTGTGATTAGGTTAACAGCAAGGTTTCTTTTGCTTGTTTTTGGACTGCCATCTGTTTGTGCTGTTCAGAAATGGCAACTTGGGGGACCATATGGAATATCGGCAAATACCCTAGTATCACTAAGTCCCTATTGTGTTTTACCCATGCACAAGTGGTCCTCTGGAGAAACATGGAACAAAAGAGCCAAAGGAATAAAGATCCTTTAGGCAACGAACCAGTTAAGGGCCAACTAAAAGACTTAAAATCATCATCTCATACATATAAGAAGAATCGCTGAACAAAATTTGATGCATACCATCACTAACCAAAACAGTGTAATCAAGATTTAGCATGGAACAACTGAGGAATCAATGGGAAGCCTAGACATAAAACATCAGGGAGTCTAAAACTATTTTCTTAAGTATGTTAAGTAGATATCATTAATCTCATAAGTATATGGAGTTTTGTTTACAAATATTTTGCATAATATTTAAGGATCCATAAACATAAATACATTTTTGATGTAACTGAATTTCAAGAAATTGACCTTAAGATATTGTGAATCTTACAACCTTAGCTATTTAACATTATGTTGTTATCACCAGGTATGTAAATATTCATTTTTACAGAAGTAAAATTAGATTATCTCTATGTATGAATATTCCAAACATAGTAATATTAAAAAATTTTTATGACATTTGCATTTTTATATTAAAGGTTTGTATCTTTTAAAACATTTTAATAAAATTAGATTAAAGATTGATTTTTATAATATTAATTACTCAAATATTAGAATAGGTTAACTAATAGGTGAGCGAGCATGCTTATATGTTAGTTTGTAGTTTTATGAAAGTAGTATCTAAATTTTATACTCTCTATTTTTAATGAGAAAAATCTCCAAACTCAATTCAAAGTGTGTGAATATATAAAATACTATTTATAAATTTTAAATTACTCTTAGCCCTTAAGCATACTACTAAAACCAGAAGTTTCATAGAAAAATACAATTTTGAATTAGAAATTTAGGTGTATAGTAGTGTCACTTGCTTATAAATATAGCAATATCATTGTGCAGTAATTTACATAGGGGCAAGGTTCTATGTTTGGAATCTAGGGTTCAGAATCAGATGGTCACTTTATCTGATCACATGGAGTCTAAGTTGGGTCCACATACACATGTCCAGGTGGGAGGCACCCCTATATTATAAAATGTATGAGTTCTTATCCCTAGTAGATAAAAGCTTGTTTCTATACATAAAATTTCTCCTTTTTTATTATGCCTTTGAAAAAAAAATGGTGCCATTCCTTTTGCTGGTGTATTTTAGGGTAAGAATGACAGGCTACATACTATCTGTGCCCTGGTTTTGACCTGAGCTTTTTTCCCTGGCAAGACTTTTTCTTGTAGGTTTTTGTACCAAGCAGAACCAAAACAGCTGAAGTTAAAGAAAAAATATATAAATAGAAGAAATACATAAAAATAAATGTAAAAATAATTAAAGAAAAAAGTGACATAAGAGGCTATCTTACTTTTGGGAATAAACAGACTAAGAATTATTATTATAGATGTGTTAAACAGATAAGGAAATATTGGCTTCCCCAATAAGTCTTTTGATATATTTTTGGGGGTGAAATCCAGGGCACATTTTCATCACACCATTGTCTTGTTGAGTTTGAGAAATTATTTGCAGCAGTAAGGGATCAGGTAGAGTCCTTGAGCTGGGGGTCTTTCTGGAGCTGAATCCGGTAGAATGCAACAGTTCACATTTGGGGGGTGGGGTATAATGCAATGTTTTAATACCTGAGTAATAGGAACAAATGATAATGGCAGTATCCCAGTTTTATTACTTTTGTATTTTCTTTAGAAAAAGAAAGTTTCTCTTTCTAATATTGGGTCAATTTAACCTGAATCTGTGTTGTTACAATGCTAAAAATTCATTCAAGTAGTGGAGTTTCCCTCTGTTCTTCTGTTAGACCAGTGTTTCTAAATTATTTTCTGTCATGCCACCCTAAAAGAAAATAGTTTTTGTGCCCCCGATGCAACTGTATATAGTATCTATTAAAAATAAAACTTTAACCTGCAAAACAAAACTATATAAAATAATTTGAGATGATTTTTTAATCAGAGGTGATGTCTGGATTCATGGCTACAATGAGCACATTTTGCAATGCATAGCTTTTCTTTTCTTTTTTTTTTTTTGTTTTTTTTTGTTTTTTGGGCCACACCCGGTGACGCTCAGGGGTTACTCCTGGCTATGCACTCAGAAGTCGCTCCTGGCTTGGGGGACCATATGGGACGCCGGGGGATCGAACCGTAGTCCGTCCTAGGGTAGCGCAGGTAAGGGAGGCACCTTACCTTTAGCGCCACCGCCCGGCCCCGCATAGCTTTTCAAAGCAGGGTTTGAAGCAGGACATAGCAACTCTCAGCTCCAGAGACATACAGAGACATAAACACGTGGCTAAGCTTGTTATGACAGTGTTTGCCGAGGTCAAATGTGCCCCCCTTTATGGAGCTTCGTGCCCTCACCTGGGAGGTGCACCCCACTATTTGAGAAGCACTGTGTTAGATCCTTTAGCAATGCCTTATTTCTCCCAATTGAGAGTTTCTCCCAAATTTTTTTTCAGAGTAAGTTTATATTCTATCTGGAAAGAATATAAATATAAAAAGAATGTTCAATTTAGGCTTTCAATTTCCCTTTTTTAACTATGAACACTTTTTTCTTGTGTTCTAATATCAATAAAGATTTCAACTAAAATATAATTGTGTATATTCCAGAATGCTTTACAATTACTTAAAATCTGATAAAAACTAATCCCAAATACCATTCTTAATTTTATTCAGGATAATATAGCAAGGATACAAACTTTCTGTGAGTTTTTCTTCTACTATGTAATTTAATTTTAAAAATTTGCTTTCTTATAAATTAAAATGGAAAACAAAACAAAACCCAATACTGGTGGTGAGAATGCCCCTGATTCAGTATCTTAAATATTACTGTGAAAAATTCATAACTCACTTTGGTCAAAATAAAAGTTAAAAAAATGCTCTACTGTTGAGCTGCACAATTGGGAAAAAACCCACCAAAATATTGGGGCCGGAGCCATAGCGCAGTGGTAGCGTATTTGCTATGCACGCAGCTGACCTAGGGTGGACCTTGGTTTGATTCCTGACATCCCATTTGGTCTCCCTAGCCAGGAGCAATTTCTGAGCAGATAGCCAGGAATAACACCTGAGTGTCACAGGATGTGGCCCCAAAACAAAACAAAACAAAACAATCTAAAATATTTTGGCATTTAAGTGTAAGAAAGAGATTTTAAAAATCACTAATAACTCTAATTGTGGTCAACAGAGTGTTTCTGAACAGAATAATTATATGATGTGATCTTTAAACTCTTCGTTACAATTTTTTTATTGTTTTTTTGATTCTTGTGTCACACCTTGCAATGCTCCGGGGTTACTCCTGGCTCTACTCAGAAATCGCTCCTGTCTGGCACGGGGGACCATATGGGATGCCAGGATTAGAACCACCATCTGGACTGGGTCAGCTGAGTGCAAGGCAAATTCTCTACTACTGTGCTATCTCTCCGATCCCTCATTGTTACAATTTTTAACTTATGTCCTTGAGACTCATAGTAACGTCGTATTTCTTTTCATTCTGATAGATATTGCTCCATAGCTCATTTTTTATAAACACCAATCTTTTGAAATTGTGTATCCAGACAATTAGCCATTTTGATTCACCTTACAGAAAAATAGTAGTGCTGATGTCGAAAATTCTAGGGAGGTAATTTTTAAAAAATCTTTTGCTCTTTCTACTCAAAGCAAATGTCACCAATAAATAGTGCAGCGTTATTGCAGCCATATTTTATACATATAACAAACATTAAAGTCTATGATTTAGTTGACTTTTTCTTAGACTTTAAGATTGCTTCTAAAATTCATAAAAGCCAAACTCACATCCATGACAGATTTATTAAGGACAAGTGATATATTAAATTCTTGGAAGTTAAATTTTACATTAAAAGTAAATTAAAACCATAAATTAAATGTGTGCACAGATGAGCCTAGTCTTAGCAAACAGCAATCAGGTACTGTTTAATTTTCCTGTTCAGGAACATTCAAAAGACCCAAAGAATATCTCTAGCAATTCTGTATATTCCCCATATGCCCGTCATCCCCTTCATTAAAATACTTTCTTCTTATAATCATAAAGCAAGAAATATTTATATATTAAGGACATGGAATGTCACATTTATCACAATATTTCAATATGAAAAACATTCATATTCTATTCTGTTATGAAATATTAGAAAATTCAATAACCTCCAAAGAAACCTACTGTAATCAAATGAGTCTAATACTAAATACTTATAAATAGTTTTCTAGTAAACATATGCCAAAATTTAAAATATATAGTTTTGAGAAAATCTTAACCTGTAAAGAACATTGTTGAAAATTTAGGGCTCCAGATGCATAATCATGCTTTCAATAAATATTCATTAAAACTTATAAAATAATTTGGAAACATTGTCAGCTAATGGTTATAAAGCAGTAATATACTGATATTCTTTTTTGGGGGAGGGTTGGCCCATACCTCTGATGTTCAGGGGTTACTCCTGTCTATAAGTTCAGAACTCGCTCCTGGCTTGGGAGACGACATGGGATGCCAGGGGATCAAACCACAGTCCCTCTTAGGCTAGCACGGCCAAGGCAGAAGCCTTACCACTTTTGCCACCTCTCTGGCCCCAATATACTGATATTCTTATTTAATTATGTTTTTTATATTATAAATTGATTTAAAACCTATATTCAAATTTAATAAGTATTTATCAAACATGCTACCTCTTATATTTTAGTAGAAAAACTGATATTTAAATGTTTTATATTTCTATTCTTGGTGACAGTATAAATTAATGATATATAATTTCTTGTATGGAAGAACTTAATTTTATGTATGATTCAATATAGCATGACTATATTCAATTAACATTAATCCAGTGCTGAAATTTGAGCTAATTAAGCCAATCAATTTCAAGCCACCAATGGTATGAACACTATCCACATGTTAATCAATAGATTTAAATAATGACAAAGGACCCTAATTAATAACTCCTCACATTAGTAGGTTATTAATAAACAATTAGTATATGGTTAAAATGAGAAAAACTGCATTTATCTAATGGTTTTCAAATGGCACAATAACACTTTAAATAATAAAGTCACAGTTAAGATTTTAGATTAATATATTCCAATTTGATAATAAAATAATTAACATTTTTACATAATTACATAATTTACATAGACATAATATATTATATTTATATATGTCTATATATAGAGACATAATATATTAATTATAGACATAATAATTATGTGCAGTTTTAATAAGTGTAATTTACAGTATCTTATTTTATATAAACAGAATAGATACAACAATGGAGACTACAGTTTCTTGACATATATATCAAGATTATATATAAAATATATATATAAGTTTAGATATTCATGAATTCAATCAAGCTCCTTCCCTTTCTTTTTAAATGATACATATAAATATAACATTTATAAATGTTGAACACTTTCATTGCTATGAATCTAGAAATATAAATTCCACATTTCAAGATACAATAATCCAATTCACAATAGAAAATATAGTACCTTATTAGCATTTTGAGTATGTATACAGATGAAGTATAGTCAAATATTTTTGTAATGATTACTTGTATCTTCACCTTGATTAAAAGTAAGAAATCTAGCTAAAGCTAGAAAAGATGCATGAATACTTATCAATCTATTTATTTTACAGATAAAGTAACAAGGGTAAAACAATTAGTGAATTATCATAAATCAATCTTAATAGCTAGGCTTGAGAGAATAAATCAATATACATAATTCACATCAATATATTTTTCTTTACAGTTATGATTTTATTATTTTATCTATGGTTATGCAGAATAAAGAGATCTTGAATGCATATAGTATTTTTTGTCTAGTGTAGCTTTCTCTATATGGATTG
Source organism: Suncus etruscus (assembly GCF_024139225.1). Lineage (NCBI taxonomy): Eukaryota > Metazoa > Chordata > Mammalia > Eulipotyphla > Soricidae > Suncus > Suncus etruscus. The sequence goes on from NC_064855.1 coordinate 74,653,151, forward strand.
TGCTTTTTGTTTAGTTAGAAATATAGTTATCAGATTTAATTTACTTTTTAGTCTAGAGATGCTTCAAAACTTATAGAGGCGTATGCTCGCTTTGGCAGCACATATACTAAAATTGGAATGATACAGAAAAGATAGCATGCCCCTGTGCAAGTATGACAAACAAATTAGTGCAGCATTCCATAAAAAATTTATAGAGGCCAGAGAAATTGTATACTTTTACCTTGCCTGCAGCTGACTCCATCACTATTTTGGTTCCTTGAGCTTACCGAGACTCATCTCTGAGCACAGATCTAGGAGTAATCTCTGAGCATCATGATGTGTGACTCCTAAAACAAATAATATATAAGTATATAACAAATAATATAAAAATAGTGTTGTGGGACATTTGTGGTCTGCTAATACATCCCATTATATAAAACAAAATGAATTCTTCCTTTTACCTGATATTCTAATCAATGTAAAATTTATAAGAAAACTTCCATGTTCTTACATTTTATTTGTATTTGGTAAACATATAAGCATTCTACTAAAAGTTAAGTAAATATGAAAATAAATTACACACTATTTTCATGTATAGAATACTTCTGGAAAAGGACAATAATTGTGGGAAAATAAGATAAAATTTCATAGTTTTAATAGAGAAACTAAAATTAGCCTTCAATATCTGTTTATGTTTACCTTTAAAAACTTAAATGCACAAGTAAAATATAAAACGGTTTCTCCTTATGGTTACTTAAATAGATAGCAAATATTCACAGATTTATATAATGTGAAATTTAATTTGGAGAAATTAGCGCTCCCTTGATTCCTTAAATCGCTTTGTTCTTCAAAAATAATTTAGAATAATGATAAACTTATTTATCAAACTGGTAGAATTTTATCTGAATTTTGAGATAATGGAGTTTCACAAATATAAAAAATGGTGATGAAGATGTGATGGTTTTCTTATTATTAGCATTTAATATCTATACTGAAAGTTCAGCAATAAAAATAAAAAGTAGGATATTTTTATGCAAAGCACTCATACCCATCAGTCAACTGCCACCTTAAGATGTGACATTCATTTTCTTTCATAAAATTCATTTGTCAAAATCAATGAGAGGATTTATCTGTTCTCTTAATTTATCTCCCTCCTTGACTTGTCTTCCATGTTTTCATGTTTTATCTTCTTTGATTTTTAATAAGTGTTTGATTAAGATATAAATGATCACATATTTATAGTCTCCATTCTGTGCTAAACAAATCTCAATACAATTTATTAGCATCTCCTCTATCACTCTACAGCATCTCCATAGGCTTTATAATAAGCCAAAATTTTGAATGTATAATTTAACTATTCTGTAATTAAAGTTTATTATTAAAGGTTTAACACATTATCTATAAATGAAAGTATATATTTAAATGACAGTATATTTTTCCATAATGTGTCTACCTATTTGAGGTATCTCAGGTCTTTTTCACTTAATTCTAGACTTTTATATAGTGCTATAATATAGGATCAAGATTGACATCTATGTGGACTTTTGCTATTTCTTTTCTTTCTATTTTTTGAGCTCCTTGGCTATCTCCATATGTTCTTTCTACTAATCAGTCTTGTAAATAAAAACTTGACTTAATAAGTTTTATATATGAACTCATAAACATTTATTATTCTTAAAATGAATATTTATGTCAGATATATTACTCAAACACTTATGTGGATGTTAAGGCACAATTTTGGTGATCATTATTTATAACATTAAGTGGTTTTATCCTTTAAATATTTTACAGATATTTATTACCTTAATCACATAAACTGATCCCATGATGGGGTCAGTATTAATATTCAAATATATTACAGAGAAAATACACACAACTATAGAAACATAGTAATAATTTTGATGAGTTCAGCAGAAAGATTACCTGTTGCAATTGCAGTAAGAACATTTATTTTCAAAATTTACTCTTAAGCTCTCAATTTCCTTGAAATTATATGAAAAATTTTTCTGGAAAATATATAAAATTATTCAAACTGCCAGAATTCATGACTTATATAGTAACCTGAAGACTGCTATATTATTAGACCAATTTTATGAATTTAATATAATACATTAATTAATTTTAGTTTATTTACAACACTATAACAAATGACTTCAGACAAATTTGTAAACTAGAATATTATCACAGTTGTAGTTATTGATGGTTTGACATCAGGGCCATCACTAGAAATTCAAATTGAGATTTCTCATTGTGATCAAACATGTGGAAGAACTATGAATATCTCTTTCATAAGCCTTTGTCATATGCAAAATCTCTACTAATGGTATTCTACCTTCACTAAACTTCTCAAAGGTACTACATACAAATTCTATCATCTTTGAGATATGGTCTTGCAACATGAATTTTGGAGGGACAGAAACTCTTCAGGGTATAAAGCTGCCTCATTTTTATTAAGCTGGAGGATTTTGCATTCTTCAAAGCAAGTTTTTTTTTTTATGAGTATACTATATAAGAAGAACCCAATACATTGGATAAAATTGGAGCCTACTTAAGCAAAGGGAAGAAAATATTCAACTATTAATTTCAAGCCAGTAGCAACATTAAATACCTACAGAATTCTCAGTCACGAGGCATAAATCATCTTACTCAAAGTCATGAGGCATAAGTCATCTTATTCAAAGGTTTAAGAGATAATTCCAAGAAATGGAATGCTACCTCACTTCTTACTACTTGCAAGGACTTAGCTAAAATTATACAACAGTTTCTATTTTCCAACACAATATGTCAGGGTATTAAAAGATTTGAACTTTTCAAAACCATAAACACAAACTGAGAAGAGAACAAATATTAAAACAGCATGTGCCTGGGATATTGGAATTCTAAAAAACAGATTTTTTGAACAACTATTATTAACATGCTAAGGGTTATAAATGATGACACCGTATAAAAGCTGATGGTTAAATTAACAGAAAGATAACAACTCTAATAGAGATTAGAAAATATATTATTTTAAAAATATATATTAAAATGAACAAATATAGTTTATTTGTGGACTTACTAGTAGATCAGATATAATTGAGGGAAGAATTTTTTATTTTAATGATATTATACATCATATCTTAAGCTGTAAAGCATAAAGAACATAAACTTACAAAACATGACAGTCATATCCAAGTACTGTGGGACAAGAGCAAAATGTATAAGAAATTTGTAATGGACAGAAACACCAGAAAAGGAGGAGAAATAAACAGAAAAAATAATTTTTAATAATGACCAAGATATTTCCTAAATTTATGTTTTGATACCAAGCTATAGGTCCCAGAATATAAGAGAATATCAAGTTGATGAGAAACAAAAAGTTAGATTATAGGTTTTCATATCATCTCAACTACTAAAAATCAAGTATTATTCTGGGATTTTAAGTTTTCACATTAAATAATATAAAGACATGGTAAATTAATATTAAATGAGTTTGATGTATGCCATTATGTATATGTAAATCAAAATTATAATAATAGTCACAATATGGAAAAGTAAAATAGTAAATATGGCAATAATAGAAAGATATGAATTTTCTTGCATTTCTGGGGAGAATCATAACTGATACAGCTACTTTGGTACACAATATGGTATTTTCTTACAAAAGTAAATGTGCTTTAATGTATGATACATACAATTGTATTAGACATTCTTTCAAAATTGGTGGAAAAGTGAGGCTGGAGAGAGCACAGCAGCAGAGGTTTCTCTTGTCAGTGAATGACCCAGGACCTATGTTGGTTCACCAGACATTTTAAAGAAAGCTTTAATAAGCTTTTCGAATAAAGTGTTAATAATATTTACTTGTTAAATGTTAAAATTTGGAAGCAACCAAGATGAACTTCACTGGGTTAATGAAAACCACATAACTTGAACTATCTAGTCCCGCCTCCCAATTAGAGGGGGATATAATGGAGGTACCATGACCAAACAGCTGTAAGATCACTAAGTAGTAATCTAGGCACAGAGGGACCACTCATTCTAGCAGACCCAGGGGTGAGGGTGGAGGACATAGGAGGCAGGACGGGAGCAGAGGTGGAGGGAGGACAATTAGGTGATGGGAATTCCCCTGATTCAATATTAATATGTACCTAAATATTACTGTGAACAATATGCAAGCCACTATGATTAAAATAAAAATTATATTAAAAAAGTGTACTATGGCATATACAGACAATGGAAATTGTCTAAAAACTAAAAATAATAAGCTATCTAGTCATAGACTTATGGAAGCATCTTAAATTTGTAATAGTAAAGAAATTCAGATTAATTTACTGTCTAAAAATTCTGAATTTTATATGTCATGCTATAAAAGCAATTATGGTAAGAGTAAATGTTTTATTTATTGCCAGTATTGAAGGTAGAGTGTCAAGATACAATTAAAAGAGCATAAAGAACTTCATGTTGGAGAAAGCACTCGGTATAAAATTACAGCAGTATATATACATTATTTTACATTTAACTAGATACATACAACACATAATACCTAGATTGAAACCCAATATAAATTATGTGATTCAAATTTGTTAATGAAGTTATTGGTTATAGTATATGAAAAATTTAGTATCATGAGTAATATGATAAATTAAGGAGTATAGAAGATAAAATATATGATGGAACACAAGGTATGGCAAATATTTGCATTAATCTGAATTTTGCCATAAAGCTTCATCTCCAAAACAGTTTACTAATATATATAATGATACCAATAATAATTATGAAGAATTTATTTTTGTACTCTGTTCCCAATAAAAGGGGGTAGTATCTTACTGAAATAGACCAAAATGAGTATAATCTGTAAATGAAAAGATTTAAACTAAAAGTATTAAGCTGTCATAGTAATTTTACATGAATTATAAAAATTTTTAATAGTAAGATATTAAAATACAATAATTTCCCAATATATATATATATATTTGGTTTTTGGCCATACCCAGCAGCTCTCAGGAGTTACTCTGGCTCTGCACTCAGAAATTGCTCCTAGCAGGCACGAGGGGTCATATGGGATTCAAACCACTTCCTATTCTGAATCGGTGCGTGCAAGGCAAATGCCCTACTGCTATTTGATCAAATCCATTTTTTAATTTTAAAATAATTAACAGCTAGATAAATAGTCTAATGTGTGTACTATTTGTTTGCAATTAATTCATTAATTAGGATTAGGTTCCCCTGCAAATTATGTTGTAACCTGAGCATAGAAACTATAGAAGTAGACCCTGAGCATAACTCAATGTGGCTCCCTCCTCTAACATTGCCTCCAAAATGCATGGAGACTCAAATAAAATTACATTTAACATAAATGAAGTGGAATTGTTTTGGCTTATGCTGTGATTATATGCTCAATATTTTTGTTACACTCTACATTAAACTATTACTCTAACCACCATATTGCTCTGAATCCAGTGAATTTACCTGAATTTTTGTATTTGCCCAAATATAATCAGTTTTTTTAGATCCAAGCATGAAAAAAACAATAGCTTCTCTGCTGAAGTAATATTTTCTATCTCTATGTTTAGATTTTAACTAGATATTATTCTGGGAATTGAGTTACAGGAAAACATACTGAAGCATTTTATTTATGAAGAATTGTTCTACCAGAGATATCACTCCCTTGCTGCTTTATATATATCTATATTGTAAACACTATAACCTCTAAGCAAATACATAGATCTCAATGGAACAAAATTTAATAAAAAATGAGTTTAATTTGGCTTTTGATACAAGTGTAAAAAAATCTAATGTTATGATATATTGCCAAAAAGATGGCCTTTAGAAATACAGCTTTGAGAATAGGTATCATTTTGAAGGTGGTACTATTACAATAAAAATAATAAAATAAGAGGGACAATAGAAATAGCATGTTTCAAATTATATGAGTGTTATGGGTTTTAATATTTATCTACTCTGATTACATCTGCACTTAATTTGTTTCATATCAGTGTCTATAAAACATTATTTATAGGACCAGAGCAATAGCGCACTGGTAGGACATTTTTCCCTGCACACAGCTGATCCAGGACTGACCTTGATTCAATCTCCAGTGTCCCATATGGTCCACTAAGCCAGGAGCAATTTTTGAGTGCATAGCCAGGAGTAACTCCTGAGCATCACAGGGTGTGGCCCCAAAACAAACAAACAAACAAACAAACAAAAAGCTTCAGCATTTATCTTGTTAGCATAGCTTGTCAAGCTCTTGACTAACAAGTGGCTAACTAGAGTTTAATCCCCAAACAATATAGTCTCAAAGTCTGGCAGAGTCTAGAGTGAGGCCTGAGTATTCTGGGTATCACATCTCCAAATAATAAATAAAATAAAATAAAATAAAATGAGAAAAATGTCATTACTACCCTACTTTTATTCAGCTCCTCAAATACTTGAGTAGGTTTGAGTTGTAGTAACACACTAACACCAAAGATTTGAAGTCATTTCCAAGTTATCTTAATTTTTATTTTATATTTACACAGTCACCGAGAAAGACAAGATGGTAAATTGTTATTTAATTATATTATGTTACACCTAAGGTATACTATGTGAATATATAAGACAAGTTGCTACAAACATATAAATTAAACATGTATAAAAATAACTCTACAGAAAGCATTAGATAGCATAACTATTACTTTGCCTGGTTTTACTTTATTGTTAAGTAAATTTGAGAGAAAAGTTTGCGACTGATCTAGTATCTTTAATTATTAAATATTTAAGCAGCTATTAAAACTTATATTATATAGAGTGCTTTATTTTATGTAAACACCATTCTGGATATTTCTTTATATATGAAGGTATCTTGAGTAAAAAATAAAGTTTGAGCAGTTTATTCATAGAGAGAACATAGCACCAGGAATCATATTATTGTGTTCTACCCCCTGCTGTTTAATACATTCAGAATACAAATCATAACACAATTTTCTAAGATTCACAAGGAAAAAATGTGTAATCATATGGAACATGACTGAAAAAATGAAAAAGACAGCACATGCATTCTACACCCTGCAAACCTACATTGAAGACAATCTTCCTTTATTTTTCATTGTATCTATACTGGTTTCTGTTCAAGTAGTAGCTATAAATAATCATATAATATAAAAGATACTTCAATGTTTGATTTTGCAATACAAAATCCAACTTTATTGAATCATGATACTTTTGTTTGTACTTTGATTGAAGTAGAGATGTTATAACTTAGGACAAGAGCTGATAGGAAAACATGTGCTGAAAAAGTGTGACTAAAACAAGTGAGAATATAGAGTGATGTAAAGCATTTCCAATAAAGAAGGAATTTATTTTCATGGAAGTTATTGAGTTATTGATAATGGCAAGGTCATTAAGTATGCTTATTGCAAACTTTGTTTTGAATAATACATATAAATGTATTTCTCCTAAATAAGTTCTCTTTCCATAAAATTAAAATTTAAAAGTCACTGTCAAATTCATTTTCATTTTACGATTTCTTGCAAACACAAAGAACAAAATGTGTTGTGTGTGCTCAAAAAGACATTTAGTTTACAAAATAGATTTTTAAATCTTTATTAAAGGTATTAATCAAAAACTAGTAAAAAAAAAGTAGCTAACATGGGAAGAGATGAATTATTGCACACAAAATCTGAGTTGTTCCTAATACATAAATGCCATATATTTTATAAACTTCCACATAAATACATTTTGTTTCACAAAGTATTTTTGAGATTTTTTTTGTTCCTTATAGGTGCCACTAGAATTATTAGGAGATTGAACTATTAAATAAAAAACACATGATTTTAAGACACAGACTTCAAGAAACACTTTTATACCTTATCAATCAGTGAAGATACTCATTGCCTGCTGTTTAAGGGAGTTGGTCCTGGGGATATATAAGCCATTAGACCTTGACGAAGAGGATGTCTAAAGAAATGTGCTGTTAGCCCCATAGGTAGCTATATGTTTCATCTGTGTTAACTGAACTGTGAAAATCTGGCATGTGATCACAAATCAAGACCAAAATAAATCCAAGTCATGAAGGAAAGTTATCAAACAGGTAGGATGGGAGCATAGAAAAGAAGAACCCCTGTCTCTTTTTCAATTGCTTTGCTATTAGATTTTCAAAGGAATCTCTGTTGAGTGAGAAATATTTTATTTTCAGATGCACAGATAGATTATTTTGATATGAGAAACAGTGGGAGGTGGAAAAAACCCTGAGCTCAAAGTGGGATGAGTAAGTCAGTAGTATTTGAAAAGAAGCAGTGAATTCGAACTGTCTACACTTAGCCATCTTTAAGTTTACCTAAGAAAATATAGTAAAGTGAAATCGCATTTAAAAAATACTTAATAATATAAAATGTTTACTTGCATACATTTAAATAAAATTAAATGTTAAACCCCTTATGACATAATTTTGTAAAGCCAAATACTTGTAAATCACAGAAATAACGTTGGCATTTTAATGGATATAGAGGCTGGTATAAATGCTAATAACACTCAACATTTGATGAGAAGTCATCATCCAAATACTAATATTTCTAGGAGGGAATAATGGATTTTCAAGCAGATTCAAAAATGCTTTGAAAACATTGGAAATTGAGGCTGATTTGAGTGTCAATGTCTATGGCGACTAAGATTTGAAATTGTGATGGCAAATTGTGTGATCTGAACTTCCAAGGCTGTCAAAAATTAAGAACTGAAGCTTCCTTTTTTGTTGCCCAAATGCTAAACTAAAGGTGCATGGCGAGTGGCAAGCTTACAAGCTGTTGTAAAGCAAATATTAGTGAAGAAAAACTACTACATTCATTCCACCAAAAAAAAAAATTAAAAAAGGAAGAATAGAGAAAAAGAAAAGAAAAAGATGTCCCTAATACAGTCTTTAAAAGGAAGTAGAAATCAGAGGTCGGATCCTCTCTGTTATTTTAAATTATATTCTATCTAAAATTTTTACAGGGGATCTCTTATTAACAATGGCATTATGTATATTCAACCAACCACACCTACACTTTGTTAATTAGAATATTTTGTATGGAACAAAGGTCCATTCCTAGGTGTTTTTTTTTTTTTTGGGGGGGGGGGTGAGACAGTAATTACTCCAGGCTCTGTGCTCAGGAATCAGGAATCAGATCCAGTGTTCCATATGAGATACTAAGAATCAAACACATGTTGGCTGCATGCAAGGCAAACACTCTACCTTCTGTGTTATATTTCTAACCCCATTCCCATTTTTCCTTTGCTGAATAACTTTGTTTTTGGAGGAAAAAGTAGAGTATATAATCCTTTTAGAGGAAAGTCTGAAGTATGTAATCTAGTCTAAATTTAGACTCAAATAAAACTGCACTTGAAAACTTATTGTGGTTATTTTATATTGTCACTTTAATACACATCTGTGTTATTGAAGACTTGCAAACTACTTTTGGAAAGAGGGCTGATTTCTGAAATTTGTCAATTTTTGTATCACTAATGTTCCAGTTTGTCTTCTTGTACATTACAGATAGCTTAACTGTAGTCTCACTAATTCTTATTTAACAACAGATTTTTATAAGACAATTAAACTCAATCAGCATAATATCATAGAATCTCTTATCTAATAATAAAATAATTATATTAATAAAACTCCTATAGTTAAGAGTTTATATTAATTTTTTATTCAGTACTCTTTTGAACATTTTAGTTGATTTAGTCTTTGTCAATAATAAATACAATGAATAAAATATTTAAATATAAGTTACAATGTAGACTAACCTCAAATATATTTGAAAAGTACTTAAAAAGTTATTTCAGGACTGTCTAATTTTGCATTTAGAGTGGTATAAGAAATTAGTAAACTACATTCTCATTTGGCACTTTCTATTTGCATTTCCATGAAGCAGATTTCCTGGTAACTTAGATTCTTTGAAATAGTAGTTAGTATAAAAGTTTTTTTTGTTATATATTTTGCCATATATATAGCTGTGAAGATGTTCTTTCACTTTTTTATTACTTTAGATTATATTAATACAATATAGGATTTTCTTTTTTTTTTTTTTTTTGTTTTTTTTTGGGCCACACCCGGTAACGCTCAGGGGTTACTCCTGGCTATGCGCTCAGAAGTCGCTCCTGGCTTGGGGGACCATATGGGACGCCGGGGGATCGAACCGCGGTCCGTCTCCTAGGCTAGCGCAGGTAAGGCAGGCACCTTACCTCCAGCGCCACCGCCCGGCCCCAATATAGGATTTTCTTACATTTTATCCTTGATTGAGATTCACTGCTTACACAATTTAAGAATATGTGCTAGTTGGCCTTATCAGGGAAGTGCATCTTTCTTTAAATCCCCTACTTACCATGACTGCTATGAAGCCTTTGGCAAGTCCCAGGCTATATACATCATTTAGCCATTTTCTCAGGGATCAAAATAATTATTGGTATTCATAGGATTATAGTAACAACTTTCACATTAGAGAAGTCAATGTGAGTCACCAATAGGATATTAAAGTAGATAGGAAACTAAGTAGTAGGAGAGGTTACTGGGAATGGAGAGATACAAGAAGGAAATATCAAAAAGCCAAAATAAGTAGAAAGTTAGCAAGACTGCTTTAGAAGGCCTAATTCTGATATATTTTCATATTTACAATAAAAATCATATTTAAACATAAGTGAGAAAATTAAATTATTAAAAATAACTTGTTGGGACATAAAAATAAATATATGATAGAATGAGAATATTTAGAGTGCTAGAAAATTACCCCCTTTATCTCTTATAATTTTAAAAGTTTGTGTAACATGGTTACAATATAATTAATCTTAATTCTTTTTTATCACGACAAATGAAGTTAAGAATATTTTTACTTGATATTTGACAATTTTATGTTTTCATTGAGATTATCATTTAAAAACATTTTTTAATTGCAGAAAAAAGAAAAAATGAGCTGATGGTGAAGGATAACTGCATCCTTAACAACATACGAACAGGCTGATTTGGGGCCAGAAAGTGAAGTTGGTTGCACGTGCATGCGGGTAGCTGAGGTTGAGTTTGTAGGGTTGACTGTGGCTCTGAATTCAACCTTGAATGCCAAGTGATCTGGAGCTGTAGTCTCCTCGCATGAATTGATCCACTGCCTCCTAGATTTTAGCTAGAGGCACACCAGCATTGAGAGATGTTTACAGGTTTCTGAGCAGGTATGGTATACTTGCCACAGCTTGCCACTATACAGATGTTTGACTACTAGCAGTGCTTCTTTCTTGAGAGAGAAGTTAAAACAGTGGCTCAGCAGTTGGAGAATCAGGGTGGCTGCAAGATCGAGAAAAGTTATTGAGACCAGAAAAGCTGTCTGATTGCTTCTCTGAATCATGTACATTTGTGAGTGGAACAGCCAAGAACGGGACTCTGATTCCAGATTTTCTCCATCTTAGCTGAGAGCTTGGTTTGGTGGCAAAGACCTTTCTCTCTCCCTGTTTCCTGTTTCCTGAACTACTGGAACTTCTCATCAGAGTGTCACTGGAAATGATTATCATTTAAACCCCTACTTCCCTGGCCAGGTATTGCCATGACTTCCCCGGCCAGGCATTGCCATGACTTCCCCATAATATAAGAACTTAGAATTTGCTGGTGGAATATCAGATACTATGCTCCAAGGAGCTAAGGACATGCATATTTTTCTACTCTGGTCATTTTCTACTTTTACCTAAGTAAATACTTATGATAAAAGTGTAATGCTCATGATGAAAGCTTTGCTGCTGCCTAAAGTCTATACTATGAAAAGTACATAAGATAAGAGATTAGATCTAAAGAAGCAGAAATTGGCATGTAGGGTTCTGGAGAGACCCTGCAGGAGGTATACCTGTAGTCCTGCCAAAATGGGCCTTTAAAAAACAGAATTATCCTTGATTTTCTCAGGCTCTCTCTGTCTATGTGTCTTGGTCAAGAGCCTCGAAGTAGGAACGTGGAGCTAACATTTTAAAAAAACGGCAAACAAAAACCAACCAACAGTGAAAACACTCCAAAGTGTTGATTTTATTACTGTTGATTTTAAGATTTTTAAGAATATATTCATCCATCACTCATTACATTGTCTTTAACAGAAAAGAAATTTTAAATAGTTAAGTCCACTGACCCTATATCTTTCTGGATAGTGCTTTTGATATATTTAGACTGTACCTTCAAATTTGAAGATTATGAAATTTAATATTTCAAATGGAGTAGTTGTTATATGTTTAGATTATTTTATGAATGAATGGGTGGAAGCTATAAAATAATTGTTCCAGTGAGAAATGCTGAAAATACTGTCAGAATTTTATTAATTTTTAGTTTCACTTTACAAAAATAGGATGAAAAGTGCTTGACTATATATGTATAATCTTTCTGCATTGTCATTTTTGTTGCATTGATCTGTGTGCTTAAAACTTTACTTGAATTTATACAGCTTTTAAGTTTTGATATAGTGTGATTTTCTAACTTTTCTTCTTTGCAGTGTGCAGGATTTTGTGTTTTTGGCCTTTATATATAAAATTTTATTGGGTTATTGATTCATATTAAAGTGAATGCTTTGGAAATAAATGACATTTAAACAATGTGAATTTTTCTATTTGGCAGGCATGAAATATTTCTCTATTTATTTTAATACTTATTTTTGGAGGCATGCGATCTTTCATTGACTAAAAACTGGGTGTACTACCAGTAATAATAGCGTGATGTGTGAGACAGATATTTACAAGCTATATGTGTATAAATATATAGTTTGAAATGTATATGTACATTAATATGTAGTCCGCATAATATATAACTACATTTAGTTTGCTTTTGTGCTCTTAACATAATATTTTAAATAAAATATCTGATAATCACATATATTTTATATGAGTCTCACTCCAATAATAGCTTACAATCTAAAGAATGTTAATCTCTCAGCTTGTAGCATCTAGTACTAAATTTGAGCTGACATGTTAAATAGCATGGAATAGTAATTTATGTAAACTGCTTAGTAGTCAGACTCTGATTGTATACAGTCTATATGTATCATAGGTATGGAATGTAGTGTCCTTATATGTATTTCCTACAATATAAGGTATTTTTTGTACAAATCTTATAGCTAGGCAAAGTCTTACATTTCTTTTACTATGTTATAATTATAAGCCTGTGATTTTATTGGTAAAGAAGTAGGATTTAGTCTGATTGCTTATGGACCTGTGTCTTGAAGCTGAGTCTTTCACTAGTATTTTTGACCATTTTCCCAGGAATTAGGGTTATTTGTTGCTGTTGTTGCTATAGTTTGTTTAGATAATTGTTTCTTTTAATGGACACAATCATCACTGCTTGGTACATAATTCTGGCTCTGCACTCAAGCACTCACTCCTGGTGGTGCCCCAGGTAACATAAGTGTTGCCAAAGATCAAAGCTAGGTTATATATGTGTAAGACAATATTCTTAACAACTATACTATCTATCCAAGTATTGCATGTTTATCTCACACTATCTATTTCCTGAGAGCAAAGTCAATTTTTATATTCTGAATCTGTCACTTGTTACTGTTTGTATTAGTAAAATAGATTTATAAAATGAACAAAATGTTATTTTAATAATAAAATTTTCTAGTTTTCTCACTTTGACCAATAAAAGAAATACTATTTCTCAAATTCTCCTGAAAATCATGGAAAAATAATGTGTATCTTATATGTGTGTATATATATTTATATATATGGAATCATATCATTAATACAGAAGCTAGGGCACTTGTTTTGAAAATGACCAACAGTGGTTCTATATCAATACCCCATATGGTCCCCAAAACACTTCCAGAATTGACACCTGAAAGCCAAGAGTAATCTTCAGCCCTGTTGGATATGATGGCTCAAACTCTAAAATAAAAGTAAGAATGCATATAATGGCAATAATATCAGGAGTTTTTGTTCCTACACTATTATCACTCTATAATTTAATCATTTTATTGGTCATACTATCTTAATGATTCTAGTACCCTTTGATTTATTCTCATTGGTTATACTTACCTTCAAGATTTAAGCATAATAACTTGACTAACTGCATTGAATCTCTACTATGTCTTAGAAAAATGATGTTTTAAATATATTTTATCATCATTTTAAAGATGATAATTTCCAAGATCTTTCAGCCTCATGTCTTATCATATTAAGGATCATTACTGGCAGGGCTTAAGGGAAACTTCGAAGTCTCAAGATTTGAATTTAGTCTGTGTGCAAGGCAAGCGCCTTATACATTGCACATTATCTACCCCATCCCCTAGCATTAACATGTCTTTAAGTTAATTGCCCCATTATTCAGCTGTATCAATTCTAAAATATCTAAAATAAATTTTAATTCTCCTACTCTAGAACAATTTTTGACTGAGCTGTCTAAATAGATCAAACAAAATCACATATCCAACTCTCATCAATTTATAAATATGAAATAATGAAAAATCTACAATTAGAAACCTTACAAAGGGCAACTTTATAGCATGTTGTGTATCAAAGATGTTATTGTGATTGCAAAAAATTTGTCCTTTTATAGAAACATTAAAATGCATATATTTACATTGTAAAATAATACAAAAAGTTGGCTTAGAGAAAGAATATAAAGTATAATGTTTAATATATAAATTTTTTCAGGCTTTCATATCTGATAAACAAGTTTTAATTATAAATTATAATCTAGCTTTTGAGCAAGATACATCTAAAGTTTAAAAATGTTTTAGGTCTTAGTTTAAGAAAATAAACTTGGGAGAAAAACATACTTGAAATCTACATGCACTGATACATAGTGTTAGTTATCTGTTTTATATCTATGTGATTTATATTATACTTTAACTTTATAGAGAGAAGTATAAAAGTACATTATATGTGAGCAAGTTTCCTACTTACAAGGTTCCCTATTTCTAAGAAATCAATAAAATATATTGTGGTAAAGGGAAAAGAAATAAAAGAGAAAACAAATCAATTGAATTACCCTGATATGAATATCTAGCTAAGGGGATAAATAAGTTCATATTCATATTCAGAAAAATGCAAATGTATTAGCAATAGGGACTCCCTTTACTCATAGACAGAATCTAATTTCTATCCATATGTCACAATAAGAAACTTAACTAGCTATTCAAAAAAAATTTCAGAGATTTACAACATACATTCTGCTGAAGACTATATAGAATAAAACCCTGAAAATATTCAAAAAATAAACTTCTACAAAAAATTTGTTATGGCGTTACACTTATAATAGACCAAGCATGAATTTACCATTTGATACTCATAATCATCACTGTCAAGTTCTATGGATATGCAGGCATGACAAATTGCAAGCATAAGCCTTAAAAATTTTATCCTGTATTCAGAGATGGAGCTGTGGTTTTTTAGTAAGTGTTTCCTATAAATTTTTGGTTGCTATGTCTTCTCTCTTCAAAAAATCAAGTGACTTTAACAGAAATTTAGCTTGGTAAATTCCATTAACCTCTGACTGTGTGGAGATTTTATCTACCATGCTAACTACTTATCATAGAATAGGTTTTTTCTCCCTAATGAATACAATTTCTAGAACTATGCCCAATTATTTTTGATACATATTTTTTCAGAAAATTTTGTTTCCTGACTTTAGATATATAGTGATTACTGGAAAGAGTGAAAGATATGTGGCTTTGGAAACTTCATTGCTGTTTTTAATATTCCATTTATGATTTTAATTTTATTTTCAAGATTCATTAACATACTATACAAAAGTGAGTCATACATTCTTTTTTTTTTTTTTTTTTTTGGTTTTTGGGCCACACCCGGTAATGCTCAGGGGTTACACCTGGCTATGTGCTCAGAAGTTGCTCCTGGCTTGGGGGACCATATGGGACACCGGGGGATCGAACCGCGTCCGTCCAAGCGCAGGCAAGGCAGGCACCTTACCTTTAGCGCCACCGCCCGGCCCCAAGTCATACATTCTTAAGAATATGGCTTGCTAAATATGGCAAACACAGTTTGGTTAATCAGTAAGGTAATTAACAAGGTGTATAAATAATACCAATACTAGGAGATATAATATTTATTCAAAGTTTATTAGCTGGAGATATATCTTTTTAATAATATATTTATTTAAATACCATGATTACAAACATGACTGTAGTTGGGTTTCAGTCACAAAAAGAGTACCCCACCTTCGCCATTGTGGCATTCTCACTACCAATGTCCCCCAACTCCCTTTTCCCACACCCCCTGTTTGTATCGGAGACAGGCATTCTACTTCTCTTATTCGTTAACATTGTAATGGAGTTGTTAATGCATTATTTATCTAACTGCACTCACCCCTCTTTGAGGTGAGCTTTATATCATGAGCCAGTTCTTCGGGCCCTCATCTCTAGGCATTATTACAATGTCTTTATTTTTCTTAAAACAAATAGATAGTGAGATTATTCTCTCTCTCTCTCTCTCTCTCTCTCTCTCTCTCTCTCTCTCTCTCTCTCGCTCTCGCTCTCTCTCCCTCTTTCTGTGTTATTTCACTCAGCATAATATTTTCTATGTCCATCCATGTATAGGCAAATTTCATGATTTCATTTCTCCTGACAGATACATAATATTCCATCGTGTGTATGTACCAGTTTCTTTAGCCATTCATTTGTTGAATGGCATCTTGGTTGTTTCCAGAGTCTGGCTATAATAAATAGTGCTGCAATGAATATAGGTATAAGGAAAGTAATTTTTGTATTGCATTTTTGTGTTCCTAGGGTATACACCTAGGAGTGGTAAAGGTGGATTATATTTGAGCTGAATTTCCAGTTTTTTGAGGAATCTCCATATTGTTTTCCATAAGGGATGTACTAGATGGCATTTCCAGAAGCATTGAATGAGAGTTCTTTCTCACCACTTCCCCAACAGAACTTATTGTTCTTGTTCTTTTTATATTTGGAGATATAAGATAATGGACACATGCCTTGCATCCAGCCAAACTGGAAATGATTTTCACCATTCCATATGACCCTGTGAAACATTTCTAAAATGATATCTGGAGTAAGAATTGGGCACTTTTAGGTGTTGTCCAAATATCAAAATCAAACATCTTAACCAACACCTTTGTAAGCTTGATTGCTAGTTTGGGTCTCATGATTATAGTGTTGTTAACTTCGTGGTTTAAATAACTATTTATTTCTCTTCTTAACATAAGAAATGTACCTGAATCTGCTTGGCTCTTGTTATTTTATATCTATCTTTCTCTCGATCAACTATATTGATTTCTTCTCTGTTCTGTCCTCTAAGAATTCTAGCACCCTCCATTTAAGCCATTGAACATATACTATTATTATAATTATAACATGTAATATTATGCTGTGTTGGTGGTTCGAATCCCAGCATCCCACCAACCTTCTGCTTGCAAGGAAAACACCTTACTTCCATGTTATATCTCCGGCCCTCAAGATTGTATTTTTTTAAGTTATGTGTTTATCTTCAAAAAATTAAGCATTATGGGAACAAAGCAATAAATTTCTCTGTTGTGTTTTCCCAACACAATTTTAAGATTAGAATCACCCCATCCCAACTCCTGCTAACAGATGTTTTCCATTAAATGTATGTTTAAACACATTTCCTTATATGCATATATATACATATAAATAATTTTATTTTATCTAAAATATATTTAAGTTAAAGTTGATGATTAATATTATCTGTAAGTTTGCAAAAAGCAATTAATTTTGTATTCTATGTTTGTCCTAAAATCTCATTGCATTCACTTCTAGTTTTGAAAAATTTTAAATACCCTTTCTTTTTTTTTCTTTTGTAATTTTTTTATTTTGGAGACACACTTGGCTGCACTCAGGGGTTACTCTGGCTCTACGCTCAGAAATTGCTCCTGGCTTGGGGACCATATGGGATGCTGGAATCAAACCTGTCTGTCCTGGGTCATGCAAGGCATACTATAAGTATGCATTCCTCTGTGTTTGATCTGTTTAATGATCCTGGGTGAACCAGTATTTCGATGATGTATGTAGCTTACCATACTTCTTTTCAGATGTTCATTATGAAGTGGCAGTTTTATCTCTTTGTCACAATATCCTGAAAGCATTTTTTTCTTTAAAGGTAGTCTTGATATGAGACATTGAATTGAGATTAGTTATGCTCAATTTAAGCACCTTACTTCCTATACTCATTCTCTCAGGACCCCTCAAATAAATAATAATTATTCTAAAGGACAATATCAATGAGCTGACTAGATAATTTGCATGTGGGAAGCCCAGGTTACGTATCCAACAATGTTTAATATCTTGATATAGGAATAGGTAAAAAATATAGGTAAAAACCTGAACACAGACCTGGAAGTAGTTTATGAAAATGCCTGGACATAATACAAAAATGTTATAAAAATAACTATGATTTTATAAATTAAAATATTATGTATCTACATAATTAAATATAATACATTAACAAAATATATTTCTGACATATGGTACAATATTAAAGAACATGAAAGTGTATTGCAAAAAAAGTAACTCAAGCACAATAGCAGTTATGCATTATTTTATTTATAAGGTATGGTCAAATATGAGTGGTTGTTGTACCCAGGATTGTTAATGGCTTTATAAATAGGGTTTATAAAAAGTCAGTACAATCTTGTGATATTATTTTTCTAGTTAAAAATTCAACATTGATTATTCATAGATTTGTTGAGAATGATAATTTTTCTTTTTAACACATATGCTTTTAAATTAAATTTTTCTAGCTTGAGATAAATATTTATGATATTGGAGTCCCTTCAAAGCTATAAAAATCAAAGACACAAATATACTGTCATCCTTTTTATCTTTCCCACCTGAACTCAGTCATTCTTTAATATTTATCTGGCATTTCTATTTCTAAGGATTCCCTAGAACAGTCTGTTCTCTTAGTTCTCTGCACATCTCTGTCCACATCTGTAATGTAAATATACATTGTGCTGACAATATTTCCAAGTCTCTACATTGAAAATTTCTCAGACAGATAACAGGAATAAGATAAAATAAGACAATAGAATATGACTGGTGCATAGTAGATATTAAAAATGTGAAAGATAAAAGAAGAAAATGAATACATCGAGCATGATGCTCCATTCATAATCCTTACATCAGTTTAAAACATTGACTGATAATACATTGAAATATGATAAGGCAATGCTCCCAATGATAAAAGAGGCTATATCAACAACTCTGTTTCCACAGAAAATAGTTCTTTTATTCTGTGAGTTTAAACATACTTGATACTCTGACCTTTTCAGCAAAAAAACCACTCCTCCAATTTATCTTATCTTGATCTGTGGATTGCCTCTTGCTCTCTAATTTTGAATTTGAAGTCTAAAAGGAAAGAAAATAAAAAGAAATTGGGGATATAAAAGGACAGAATGAAAGTACAGGGATTAAGGCACTTGCATGATGCTGAGGCCAATTAGATCTTTGGCTCTAAATAAACCACCAAGCACCACTGGATGTGGTCCAAAATTAAGATGTTAATATTTTTGCATTCTATTTGTGGAATGTATTGTATAAAATTTAAAGATAAAATTAAATTAAGACTATGTAGTGTGTTTATTATATTTTGTTTTAAAATACATTATGTGGGGGCCGGGCGGTGGCGCGCTAGCCTTGGACGGACTGCGGTTTGATCCGGCATCCCCTATGGTCCCCCAAGCCAGGAGCGACTTCTGAGCGCATAGCCAGGAGTAACCCCTGAGCGTCACTGGGTGTGCCCCCCCCAAAAAAAAAAAAAAACAAAAAAAATACATTATGTAAAATGCATGTATCTGAAAAATTAGGTTTTTATAAACAATGTATCTGATGTTAGTGTTTTCTAATGAATGAGTTTTTAGCAATCCAGAACTGGCTTATCTGTGGGCTTATTCCTGACTGTGCTCAGGGATCACTGTGTATGTGTGGGGGTGGTGGTGGTGGTGGTGATCTGATTATCATATGGAATCCTGAAAATCCAAGCGTTTCACCCCAGTATCAAACTAGCCATTTCTAGCCACTGACTATCAGTGTCAAGTCTCCCTAACAATGTCTCAAGTCCTCCAGTCAATAAACCATCTGGCAAACTCCTATAGATCAATTTTCAGGGTCTGTTATAATTGGACATTTATCATTGCATTACTCAGATAAAGCATTTGTTTCTCTTGCTCTCACTGACCACCAATATATCTTTTAGTTTAGCTAGTTTATCTTCTTTATCTTTTTTTTTTCCAACCTGTATTTTGCACCTCCCCTGCATATTGTTTGCTGGACCAGCAGTTATAATCAAGGTGGTAGGTAAACCAGAGGTTTTCAACCTTTCTACTGATGTAACTCAGAACTAGTCCTTGCACTGTTCCTTATCTATTCTATTGTGAAGTATTTCAAATGATATATTTTTTAGTTTCTTTATTAACTCATTTGTTCTTGGACATTACTTGCTCCTAAAGCTTGCTACTCTGAATATTGCTGAGATAAACTTGAGTGCATATATCTTTTCAAAATTATGATTTTAGGATCATGTGTTAAAAGCAAAAACTGAAATCATTTGCTCCATATGGTTTCCATAGTATGAATCAAATGACATTGTCACCAATAGTTCACAAGATGTGTTTTTTACTCTCTTTTTCCACTACAGCTCTTTTGATATGTGCCATTTTTATTGTTTTAGGTGATAACTTATTGGTGTTTTGATTTATATTACTCTGATTAAAGAAATGCACTAGTAATTTAAACTCTAGGAATATATAATATGAATTTTAACAATATTTACTGGTTAGGTACACTTTTTGTAACAGATTACCATTAAACAATTGATTTTAATGGTTTGTTTTTCAGATCAAATAACATCATGCTTGAACATTAATTTTGAATTTTCATTCTTGTTTTATTACATTTTAAATTCATGGTAACTATAATTATATATACCCCTATATGTTTGTGTGTGTGATAACAATATTCTACACAAAAACCAAGACCTAGAAACGATACAAGTTTTTAAGAAAATATAAATAAATGAGTAAAGAAATTTTTCTGTATATGTACACACAAAGGATTACTACTTGGCTATAAGGAAGGGAGAAATAGGGGCTGGTGTGGTGGCACAAGGGGGAAGGCATTTGCTTTACCTGTGCTAGCCAAGGATGGACCGCAGTTCAATCCCCCAGAGTCGCATATGGTCCCCTAAGCCCCAGGAGTGATTTCTGAGCACATAGCTAGGAGTAGCCCCTGAGCATCACCAGGTGTGCCTACCCCCCCCCCAAAAAAAACGGGAAGAAATCATGTAAGTTGCTTCTATGTGAATGGAACTAGACTATAGAGAGAGGAATGAAGCCAATATAAGAGCAGAAACAGAATGATTTCTCTCAGATGTCAAGTATAAAAATAAATATTTAAATAATAATAAATGATGATAGAAAAAATAGATAAAGGCATAGGAACTACAGAGTTCATCCTTAGACCTCAGTTTAGGGGCCGGCGAGGTGGTGCTAGAGGAAAGGTGTATGCCTTACAAGCGGTAGTAAAGGAAAGGACCATGGTTCAATCCCCCGGTGTCCCATATGGTCCCCCCAAGGCAGGAGCAATTTCTGAGCGTGTAGCCAGGAGTAACCCCTGAGCATCTAATGGGTGTGGCCCGAAAAACCAAAAAAAAAAAAAAAAAAAGAAGACCTCAGTTCAAATTGAGTGGGTGAGTGCTGAAGGGGTCATTGGTAAATGGATATAGTCACTGATGGTAGATGTGGTAAGGAAATTAAGTATACATGCTTCTATATTTAATATTATTATAAATCATTATACCTTAAAATGAGAATAAAAGAACTTTTTTTTAGATTTTGGGCCACACCCGATGATGCTCAGGGATTACTCCTGGTTCATGCACTCAGAAATCGTTCCTGGCTTGGGGACAATATGGGATGTCGGAGGATCAAATCACTGTTGGTCCTGCATCAGCTGCATGCAAAGCAAATGCCCTACTGCTGCACCATCACTCTGGCTCCAAAGGAGCATATTTATTACAAAACTTTGATTTACATTTAAATTAATTTATAAGTAAAATAAGCTCATGAACTTAGAAACTGATTATATGAGCAAAAATATATTGAAAAAAATTACTGGGGGGCCGGGCGGTGGCGCTGGAGGTAAGGTGCCTGCCTTGCCTGCGCTAGCCTAGGACGGACCGCGGTTCGATCCCCCGGCGCCCCATATGGTCCCCCAAGAAGCCAGGAGCAACTTCTGAGCGCATAGCCAGGAGTAACCCCTGAGCGTCACAGGGTGTGGCCCAAAAAACCAAAAAAAAAAAAAAAAAAAAAAAAGAAAAAAATTACTGGGATATTAAGACCAGGTTTGGGGTAAACAATTTTTGCATGACTATTAGTCTTAAAATAAATACTTATATTTTAACCCTATGTCATATGAGTTTTTGAAATCAACAGTTTTCTAAATAACAAAACATCCTCTTCCTATGTAGGTTATGCCTACAAGACTAAAAGATTAAATTACCAGCACTTTTGATGATGTGCCTTAGTGACCAAATGTTATGTTATTAATGTGAGATTCTCTTATCAAATATCGGAAAGAGTATAGTCAGGAGCCATCCTCAATTACGATCTAAAATGATTCCAAACAACAAAACAAATCAATGATTATTTATTAACTGTTTTGGAAGCCAGTTGTGCTTTTGCCTTCCTCTCTACCAAACTTGGCCCCTTCCCTCATAGTATCACCAGAATTATTCCTGAATGAAGAACGAGGAGATTCCCTGGGTATAATAGAGAGTAAAAGTGATTTGATTAATTTCACTTGGATTTACATTAACAAAGAAAACTAACATGCCATAGAGAGAATGTCTGTCAAAATTAAATATGTTTGAATTTTAATAAAGTTCAACTCATGAAATAAAATAGTATATAAACAGTTATCCCAAGGGACACATTTTTTCTCTTAATTATATTATTTAGATTTTTGAAGAATAGACCAAATATAAGGTAGTCTATGGCAAAGTGATACAATTCCTTCCAGCAGACAGACAGTAGGGGAAATAAATGACCTTACCAAATTCTCATGGTGATAGGCTTTTAACAAATAGCAGGGGAGACAACTTAAATTAATGTAATGAACAAACAGGTGAGCAGCAAAGTCTAAAAATCATTTAATCTAGTTTCAAAAGAGATGACAATTAAGTAAAAACCTGCAGTGCATGATGGCTATTACACAAACCCCCTGCTTTGCAAACTGTCTGAACTTAATCAGGCATGATTTCTTGCATAATAACAGAAATAAAGAACATATAATGCAAGGACATGCAAATTCCAGAAATAAAACAAAAAGCAGAAATTTATATTCTAGGTGTTAGATACCATTAAACACATCAATTTTGTGAAGAATTCTTATGATGGTATAAGAAAAACATAAAATTATGAATATGTGTGTTCAAATCATGCATCTCTTTCATAAACAAGCAAGTGAAGCAAACTAACATATTTTTTACTACAGACTGAAGATAATGAGCTTTGTTCATAAGGGCTGATAATCTCTAATTATTACTTAAGAAATGTTAATAGCAGGATCTAAACAATTATTTACAAGGGTACTTATGAAATAAACAGAAATGCCACCACACACTTTTGCCAACTCTTTAAAAATAAACCTTTAACAGCATGATAAAACATGCCCAATTAAGGGAAATAACAATCTTATTAATAAAGGACTGTTATCATCACAAATGCAGGCACATGTAGGAGTCAAAAGACCTGCTAAACGAGTAAAAATATCCCTGGCCACATCTGGTAATATCTGACAAAATGCCTTGGTTTATCCCAACTTCTTTTAAATGTAAGAAGCCATTTATCTTTAGAGTATATTTCAAATTAATCCTAATCATTGACTCATTTAGATTTTGGGATCCATTCTAAATATCTTACTGAAGAAATATGAAAATTCAGTAGAAGTTATACAGAAAGTTACTTAATATGAATAATAAAAATGAAATTGTTTTATGACTATGACAAATTTATTTTCCAATATTAGGTTCACCACAACTTACATATCCTCTGAGATTGTTTTATGAGCATATCTTTTAGTATTTTCTTTGATATATTCTCTTTTTCTTTTGAAATTGATAAAATATTTACTATTTTATTAATGTGATTTAGAAAGATCTATATTTCTTGCAACTTATTTTAACATCTTTACATTTATGCTTTGTCTGTGAACATATAAGTGATTGTATCAATGAATATGACATGCCTAATGATTGTTTGGATAAAAAAAAAGTGACTGGGAATGCATAGGGAGGAATTCCTCTCCCACTCTCTCCCCAGGGCCCGATTAACCAGGCGTGGCCCTGAAGACCTGTCTGGTGTGGGGGGGATCTCAGTCCCCTAGACTAAATGGTCAGCCCAGGGGGCCTATGGCTAGCTGTCCTGCCCAGAGCCCTCAATGCATTCCTGTGGGGGTTGAAATCCATGGAACATTTTCATCACATTCGTGGTCTTGTTGAGTTTGAGAAGTGATTTGCAGCTATAAGGGATCAGGTAATGTCCTTGGGCTTGGGGGTCCTTCTGGAGCTGAAATGGTAGCATGCAACAGTCCACATTTGGGAGGGTAAGAAGAAGGGCCACAAAGCTTGAGTCAGTAGGGGTGTTGGTTGTAGTTTCTTGCCAAGGCACGAGATGAGGGGCTGAGAGAGATAGGTGATGGTTTATTGGGACAGGAGTTGATCTCGGTACCTAATTGGTTAAGAATT
The DNA here is from genome assembly GCF_024139225.1 of Suncus etruscus. NCBI lineage: Eukaryota > Metazoa > Chordata > Mammalia > Eulipotyphla > Soricidae > Suncus > Suncus etruscus. The sequence goes on from NC_064855.1 coordinate 74,677,805, forward strand.
AACCAATTGGTTAAGAATTGGTAGAGAGATAAATAGAAAGGGTTGATGTATCAGGATTGGGGAATGAGAGGATAGAAGGATTTCTGAAGGGAGGAGGAGGTATAATATATAAAAGGGGCTATATACACCTTGGGAATGGATTGTTTACACTTTAGGTTTGGGAGTCAGAGAGGAGTCCACTGTCCACAAACTCATGTTCACGTAAAGACAAACATTAGTGGTCTATTTTAGGTTGTTGTTGGAGGCTGGGTCTGAGCTCTTAAGAAAAAATTAAGTTAAAAGATAAGCAATTTGCTGATATATAGTTTAGGAAAAAAAGGAGGGAAAAACAAAAGATAATAGAGAAGTGAAAAGAAGAATACGTAAATACTGTAAAAATAAGTTGAAAAAGATTGGTTTTGTGCTTTGGTGTTGAAGGGTTTTTTCTTTTAAGGCTCTTCCCTCATGACAGTAGTAGGCTTTGCTAAATAAAAGTTTCAGGGTTACATAGTGGCTGGAGCTTTTTAGTATAAACACAATTTTTTCATCTAGACTACTAAGCAGTTTGGTAGTGAGGACTAAAAGCTGCGAGTACCCTTAATAGTATTAATTCCTGCCTCTTAAGTATAAAGATACTTTTCCTAAGGAGCAACTGACCACGAGGGCATTATTAAACATAGATTGAATTGATGAAGAAGAGTAATGAAGAGAGGGGAAAGAAGAAGTAGAGGGATAAAAAGAAGAGAGAGAAAGAAGAAAATAAAAAGGAAGTAGTTATTTCCAAAAACTCTATTCCAGGTTTTGCCCTAGGATGGAACAGAACTTATCCAAAAAGACAGACTAGGACTGACCACTGTTCGATTCCCCAGAGTCCCATATGATCCTCCAAGCCAGGAGCAATTTATGAGCACATAGCCAGGAGTAAACCCTGAGTGTCACCGCTATGCCCCCCCCCCAAAAAAAGAAAAAAAAATGCTATTGAGTAAGATCCTCAGAAGACTATTTCTATGCTAATTTAATACTCAAGCAATAATAAATATTTCTGATTAAGGGTTTGGATTTAGAATTTTTAAATATGTTGCTTCATTTATATGACATGATACCCAGAATCATTTAAAAATATTAGTCTGCTCCATTAATCTATTTGCAATTCTTTGTTATTTTTCAATAAATAAGAAAAAATCATATCTAGATGCACTCTGCTCTTTTTAATTAGTTAGCTAGAAGGGAGGTTTTTGGGCTACCTCTGCTTTATTCAGGCCCCTTAATAATCTCTTATTCGGTATTGTTTAGGGATCATTCCTATTTGTGCTCAAGAAACGATAGGTGGGGCGCCCAGAGAGCACAGCTGTAGGGCATTTGCCTTGCACATGACCAACCAAGGACAGCCCAGGGTTTGATTCCTGGCATCCAATATGGCCTGCTGAACATGCCAGGAGCGATTCTGAGCACAGAGCCAGAAGTAATCCCTGAGCAGCAGTACATGTGGCCCAAAATCCAAACAGAAACCATAATTGGTTACTAAGATTAAACTGGCATCAGCCACAAACATACATGCTAGCTCTCTGGCCCTGTCTACATTCTATTATGCAATATATAAGTGTAAATTAATTTGCATATTAAGCTTCAAAATATTCCTCTATAATTTCATTTTTCATATATACTTTGCCAATTGAAGTGTTGCCCTATTTAACTAATTTACATTGTTCTATGAGATGAATTTATGTATTTTCTATATAAATTTTAATACTTCATTGTCTAAATCAACAGCAGAGTTTACTGTGATTTTGACTGTTATTGATTTAGTATGGAGTTTTATTCTAACTGTAATAGGCAGTGGGGTATATATATGTAATGTTTCTTCTTAATCTTTTTTTATAATATTCACATTTTTCAAATGTTCTAATTTTCCATTGATATTGGGTTTTTTGCCTTTTTTTTTGGGGGGGGGGAACCACACCTGGTAATGCTCAGTGTTTACTCCTGGCTATACGCTCAGATATCGCTCCTGGCTTGGGGGACCATATGGGACACTGGGGGTTCAAATCGAGGTCTGTCCTAGCTTAACACATGCAAGACAATTGCCCTACCACTTGTGTCACTGCTCGGCCCTTTATGTTGTTCTTTTTTGTTTGAACTAAGCTTTCTCATCAGTTTAACAAGCAATCCTTCAAACAGTACACATTTACTACTGTAAATAAATGGTGGGAAAGTTGAAGTGTTCTATAGTTTCATGAGTGACCCTCAGTGCATGAGCATTTCTGAATCCTGATTTCTTACTCTTACAAATATTTCTCATTTATTTTCTTGATTAATATATAAAGTCTACTACATACCAGTTAGTTAAATATATTTGACTAAGTTTAAATAAATATTTGGTTATTTTATGTGAATTATTAGAACATAAATTATATAAAATAGATGTACTTTATTCTCTGTCTTTTTCAGCTTCATTAAAATAAATTTTATCAATTGTAATGCATTTAAGTATCTTAAACCCAGAAAGTTGAAAAATTACAGCTTGTGAAAAGTAGAATGGATCTTGTATTAGAAACCATAAAAATATATTTTTGTATATTTCCAGAAAATTCAATGGAAAAGAGTATTGATATTTAGAATATTTTGTTCTTGAGAAATAGGTTTCAACAGCATTCTTAAAAATACTCAATAGAAAATGTTGTAAACAAAAAGTTCTATCGACTTATTATTGATAGAATATTTTATTAAAATATAAGATTTGGGAAATTGTGAATGAGTACTGACTTCAACTTATATTTAATTGCTAACTAATTCTTTTTTGGGGTTGGGAGGCACTCAGGGGATACTCCTGACTGCACATTAGAAATTGCCCCTAGCCAGTTCAGGAGACCATATGGGAATAAAATCTGGGCCCCGTCCCTTGGTTGAACATGTTCAAGGAAAATGTCCTACCTTTGTGCTATAGCTCCATTCCCAATTATTTTTTAACAAAAAACTTTGGCCAGTATTTTAAATATTTGAAGTCAGGGGTTATGAATAAATAATACAGCGGGAATGCCATTTGCCTTTCAAGATACTGACCAGTTTCAATCTTCATCAATCCATCTGGTTTCATAAGCCTTGCCTTCCAAAACTGATGTTGTGAGCACAGAGCCAGGAATAAATATAGGACACATCCAGGTGTGTCAGAAAATGAACAAAAAGAAAAAAAAACAAAAAAAAGAGAAAAAAGGAAAATAAAACAGAAGTGAAGAAGAGAGGAGAACAGAGGAGAAGTAAAGGAAAGGGAAGGGAAAGGAGAATAGAGAACAGAAAAGGAGAGTTCTGTCAAGAAATGAAAGGTCCTAATAAATACCTATTTTTCTTGAAATAAACATATAATATCCATTTTAGTCAAATTTAGGAATTACATTTTTATATTAAAAGAATACTGACTAAATCTTTAAAATCTGACTAACTTTTATTCTGTTGCATTCCCAACACAAGCAGCCTTCACAGAATTAGAGTTTGAAGTATTATTCTCATTTTGTTTTTTGTTTAAAGGAATGAATTTGTCACTGTACCATACCTATCTATTGTTTCTAGAAGCTTCTATTGTGAAATCTTTAGATTTTTATAAATATGACCATCAGTAAACAGTGAAAGTTTGAATTCTTCTTATCCTGTATGAATTCCCTTGACATCTTTTATTACTTAATGGCTGTGGCAAGTGATTCCAGTACTATATTGAATAGAAGAGGTGAGAGGGGGCAAAGAAATTTTTCTTGTGACATGTCATAGAGAAATGTGTTTTAAATTTTTACCCATTGATTATAATGTTTGCAATTGTGGGTGATGGTAAATGGTTTTAACTATATTGAGGAAAGTTTCCTTCAACTCTAATATTGCTAGAGAGTTTTTATAAGGAATCGGTGCTGCACCTTGTCAAAGGCATTTTATGCATCTAATGATTAAAATCATTTCTCTCCCTCAGGTCTAGTATATTCTTGTTGGGTTTCAAGTCTGGTTGACCCTCATCCAGTGTTGACAAAGCCGTGTAAGGATCCCCCACACTTATTGTGATAAAAATCAGGTCATATTATAATTTATATGGTTTATTATATTGATTTGTATCATATATTAAACTATCCTTGTTTCTCTGTAAGTAATCTACATAGTCATGGTTACAACATCTTAGATGAGTTGTATGTCTACTTAGCTAGTATTTTGGTGGAGAATCTTTGCATTTGTGTTCATTAGAGATATTGCCCTATAATTCTCTCTACTTTGTGTGTGTTGAGATGCCTCATGTATCCATTTGGTATCCAGGGTAATTCTAGCTTCAAGAAAATATTTGGGAGTGTTTCTTATTCTTCAATTTCTGAAAGAGCTTAAGTATTGGCAGTTGTCCTCTTTAAATGTTTGATAAGAATTCATTAGTGAATCCATGAGGCACCTGGGTTTTTGGTTCTGGCAAGCCTTTTGATTACTATATTCAATTCCCCTCAGTAGTGATAGGTCCTCTTCACATATTTCAGATTATCTTGGTTCAACACTGGGAGATTATAGGAGTCCAAGATTTTTTTCATTATTTCAAAGATTTTTTTATTTAGTGGCAGAAAGATTATCAAACTAATTTCTAATTAAATTTTATATTTTCTGTATTATATCCCATTTACACCCACTTTTTTTTTTGTTTTTGGGCCACACCCGGCAGTGCTCAGGCATTACTCCTGGCTGTCTACACCCCACTTTAAATTCCTGTTTCTCTTTAATTACATTTTTTCATCTTCTTTTGTGAGATTGGCTAATGATATCTTGATCTTTTATAAAAAACACCTTTGATTTTTACTTAAACACCTTAATGACACATATGATTGTAGCTGTGTTTCAGTCATGTAAAGAACATTCTCCTTCATCAGTACAACATTCCAATCACCAATGTCCCAAACATCCCTCCCCGCAACCTGTACTCCAGCACGGCTTTCTACTTCCTCATTCATTCACATTGTTATGATAGTTATATATGTAGTTATTTCCTTTAAGGTACTCACCACTCTTTTGTGTTGAGCTTCATGTCATGAACTAAACCTTCTAGCCCTCCTTTCTTTGTCTTGAGGATTATTACAAAAATGTCTTTCATTTTTCTTAAAACCCATAAATGAGTGAGACTATTCTGCACCTATCTCTCTCCCTCTGACATATTTCACTCAGCATAATAGATTTCATGTACATCCATGTATAGGAAAATTTCATGACTTCATCTCTCCTTACGGCTACATAATATTACATTGTGTATATATACCACAGTTTCTTTAGCCATTCATCTGTTGAGGGGCATCTTGGCTATTTCTAGAGTGCAGCTATTGTAAAAAGCGCTTCAATGAATAAGGTATGAGAAAGGGATTTTTGTATTCTATTTCTGTTTTCCTATGTTATGTCCCTATAAATGGTATAGCTGAATTGAATGGAAGATCAATTTCCATATTTTGGAGGAATCTCCATATCGCTTTCCATAAAGGTTGGACTACACAGAATTTCCACCAGAAGTAAATAAGAGTTTCTTTCTCTCCACATCCCCCAGCACTGATTGTTCTCATTTTTTGTAATGTGTGCCAATCTCTGTGGTTTGAGATGGTACCTCATAGGTGTTTTTATTTGCATCTCCTTGACGATTAGTGATATGGAGCATTTTATGTGCCTTCTAGCCATTTAGATTTCTTCATTGGCAAAGTACCTGTTTTTTCTTCACCCCATTTTTGAATGGGGTTAGATTTTTTTCTTGTAAAGTTCCATCAGTGCCTTATATACATTGGATATTAGCCTCTTATCTGATGGGTATTGAGTGAATAATTTCTCCCACTCAGTGAGTGGCTCTTGTATCCTAGGCACTATTTCCTTTGAAATGCAGAAGATTCTCATCTTAATATATTCCCATCCGTTTATCTCTGCTTCCATTTATTTGGAGAGTGTGGTTTCCTCCTTAAAGATGCTTTTAGTCTCAATGTCATGGAGTGTTTTACCTACATGTTGTTCTATATATCCTAAGGTTACAGGTCTGATATCAAGGTCATTAATTCATTTGGAATTTACCTTTATACATGGTGTTAGTTGGGGGTCTGAGTTTGCTTTTTTGCAAGTGGCTAACTGGTTATGCCAAAACCACTTGTTGAAGAGGCTTTCCTTGCTCCACTTAGGATTTCTTTCTCCTTTATAAAAAAAACTAGGTAACTGTTTGTCTGGAGAACATTCTCTGAGTACTCAAGCCTATTCCACGGATCTGTAGGTCTCTCTTTATTCCAATAACATGCTGTTTTGATAACTATTGCTTTGTAATACAGTTTAAAATAGGAGATAGTAATGCCTCCCTTATTCCTTTTTCCAAGGATTGCTTTATCTATTCAAGCATGTTTATTGTTCTAAATGAATTACAGAAGTGCGTGATCCACTTCTTTGAAGAATGTCATGGGTATCTTTAGAGGAATCTCATTAATCTATACAATGCCTTGGGGTGTATTGCCATTTTAATTATGTTAATCTTGCCAATCCATGTGCAGGGAATGTGTTTCCATTTTCACATGTCCTCTCATTTCTTGGAGGTCCTTCACATCTTTAGTCAAGTTGACTTCAATATATTTGTGTTTGTGTGATACATATGTGAATAGAATTGTTAATGTCCCTATCATTATTGGTGTCTAAAAATGCCATTGATTTTTGTGTGTTAATTTTGTAGTCTGCCACATTGCTATATGAGTCTATTTTTTCTAGAAGCTTTTTGGTAGAGTCTTTAGGATTTTCTACATATATATATATATAGTATCATATCATCTGCAAACTGTGAGAGCTTGACTTATTTTTTTTGTATCTAGATTCCGTTGATATCTTTTTATTGCCTAATAGCTATGACAAATACTTCCTGTACTATGTTGAATAGGAGTCGGGAGAGAGAACAGCCTTTTCTTGTACCAGAATTTAGAGGAAAGGCTTATTGTTTTTCTCCATTGAGGATAATATTTGCCATTGGCTTGTGGTAGATGGTCTTAATTATATTGAGAAAGGTTCCTTTCATTCCTATCTTGCTAAGAATTTTTATTAAGAATGGGTTTTGGACCTTATCAAATGCTTATTAGTTTATAGATATGATTATGTAATTTTTAGTTTTCTTGTTGTTGATGTTGTGTATTATGTTGATAGAGTTAAGGAACTTAGATCATCCTTGCATTCCTGGAATGAAACCAACTTGATCATAGTGAATGATCTTCTTGATGAGGCATTGGATCCTGTTTGTCAGGATTTTGATGAGGCTCTTTGCATCAGTGTTCATCAGGGATATTGGTCTGTTATTTTCTTTTTTGGTAGCATATTTTTCTGGTTTTGCTATCAAGGTGATATTGGCTTTATAAAAGATATTTGGAAAGTGTTCCTGTTTTGTTAATTTTTATCAAAGAGCTTGGCCAGCATTGGTAGTAGTTCCTCTTGAAAGATTTGAAATAATTCAATAATGAATTCATCTGGGCCTTGGCTTTTGTTTTTGGCCAGACACTTGATTATTTTTTTTTAATTTCCTCAACAGTGCTTGGGTTTTTAGAAATGCTATATCCTCCTTATTCAACTGTGGAAGGTTATAAGAGTCCAAGAATTTATCCATTTCTACTATGTTATCATGTATGGTGGCATAGTTTCATAAAGTAGTCTCCGATTACCCTTTGAATCTCTACAACATCTCTAGTTTTATCCCCCTTTTCATTTCTAATAGGGGTTATCGTGTTTCTTTCTCTTTGTGAATTTTCCCAAAGGTTTATCAATCTTGTTTATTTTTTCGAAGAACCAACTTCTGCTTTCATTGAAATTTCAGTTAGTATTTTGGGTTTCCAAGTTATTGATTTTTGCTCTCAACTTTGTTATTTCCTTCAGTCTCCCTATATTTGGTTTATTTTGTTGATCATTTTCTAATTTTATAAGCTGTGTCATTAAGCTATTCAGGTATGCCCCTTCTTCCTACTTGATGTGTGCTTGCAAAGCTATAAATTTTCCTCTCAGTACTATTTTTGCTGTGTCCCATAGATTCTGAAAGTTTGTGTCTTCATTGTCATTTTTTTCGAGAAAGATTTGATTTCCTCTTTGATTTTATCTCGGGCCCAGTGGATGTTTAGTAGCAGGCTTTTTAATCCAGTTGTTACAGTTCATCTGTGTCCCTTTGTAGTTCACATCTAATGTCAAAGCCTTGTGGTGAGCGAAGGTAGCCTGCAAAATTTCTATCCTCTTGATTTTATGGAGGTATGTTTTATGTGCCAGCATGTGGTCTATCCTGGAGAATGACCCATGTACATTGGAGAAGAATGTGTATCCAGGTTTCTGGGGATGGAGTATCCTATATATATCTACTAGTCCTCTTTCTTCCATTTCTCTTTACAGGACTAGAATATTTTTGGGGGGTTTCAGTCTGGTTGACCTATCAAGTGTTGACCTGTTGAGGTCTCCCACAATTATTGTGTTATTATTGATGTACTCTTTCAAATTTATCAATAATTGTATTAGATATTTTTCTTGTCTCTCATTGGGAGCATATAATTTTAGTAGCGATTTTTTTCTTGTTGCACATATCTTTTTATTAGTACGAAGTGTCCATCTTTGTCCCTTACAATTCTCCTGATTTTAAAGTTAGTGTTTTCTGATATTAATATGGCAACCCCAGCTTGTTTAAGGGTGTTGTTTGTTTGGATGATTTTCCTCCAAACTTTGATTTTGAGTCTGTTTGTTCTGACTATTCAGGTGTGTTTCTTGTAGGCAGCAGAAAGTTGGATTCATCTTTTTGATCCATTTTGCCACTCTATGTCTCTTAATTGGTGCATTTAGTCCATTGACATTGAGGGAGATGAATGTCATGGGATTTAATGTCATCTTTGTGTATAAGTTTTTTGTGTCTGTTGGTCTGTATTGTCTTAGAGTAGAGCTTTCAGTTTTTCCTTTAAGGCTGTTTTTGCATCTGTAAAGTTTCTGAGCTGTTGTTTATCTTTGAAGCTATGTAGCCTTCCTTCAAACCTGATTCCAAGTCAGGCTGGGTGCAGTATTATAGGTGAAGCCACCATTTTATTTAGTCTTATCACAATATTCCACCACTGTGTAGTGGCTTTGAGAGTTTCTTGTGACTTGTCTGCTGTAAATCTTAAGATGTTCCTTTGAATGTAATATTCTTTTTTGATCTTGCTGCTTTCAATATTCTATCTCTATCTGTGGATTATCATTGTGACTACCGGTAGGATGTTTCTTGGGGGTGTTTTTCTTTGGGTCTCTTTTAGCTGGTACTCTTTGGGAATGCAGGATTTGATTGCATGCTGTCTTTAGCTCTGGGAGTTTCTCTGTGATGACGTCTTTGACTGTTGATTCTTCTTGGGAATTTCCTTCCTGATCCTCTGGGATTCCAATGATTCTTATGTTATTTCTTTTGAGATTATTAAAGACTTCTAATTTCATCTGTTCACATTCCTTGTGTACATTTTACATTGTCTGATCATTTGCCTTAAGGTTCTTTTTCAATCTCTTCTGCTGTATAGAGTTGTCCTGCATTTGATCTTCAAGTTCACTGATTCTGTCCTTGGCTGCTGTTACCCTGTTGGAGAGGTTTTCCATTGAGGTTTTCAGTTCAGCTACTGTTTTTTTCAGATCTATTATTTCAGTTTTTTGATTTTTATCTTTGTGTTCTATTAAGCTATTTAGAATATTTTTATTATAAACTCCTTATATGAGAGATTAATCAGATGGTTGGTATTTTGGGGGTCATCAGAGCTATCATGTTTATTTATTCTCTGTGCATGGTGTTTGCCTGCAAGGATTCACCATTGCATGTTTGTAGCGTGATGTTTTTCTGCATGGTATGGTGGGGTTCATTAGTTAGAAAGAGCATGCGGCCATGAAGTGAAGCAGAGCTTCTTTCCCTCTCAGGAGAGTTTAAGAAAACAGAAGAGAAAGAGAGGCATGAAAAGGTGACAGGTCCCCTCAGTCTTTCTCAATTGGTAATCTCACAGCACTGGCAGACCCCTCCCACCTACCTTCTGAGATCAAAGGATCTAACTTGCTCTCAGGGCACCTCTGGTAACTGTTTTTAACTCACTCAGTTTTTCTTGGCCTTTCAGCTTGGACACTTCCCACCTGCCTTCACAGACCAAAAGATCTCTAATGATACTTTGATATTTTTTAAATTTTTGTGTACATTGGATTTTTTTGTTCTCCAATTTATTAATTTTATGCTTTAAGTATTATTTCCTTCTTCCTGATACTTTCTGCTAATTATACTGATAATTTACCAATTTCTTAAGCCATAACAGTAAGTTATTTATATAAACACTTCCTTCCCGATGAATGCTTGAGAAACTATGAATTTTCCTCTTTGTACTTCTTTTGCATTGTCCCATAATTTAATATTTTCATTTTTCTCAGGATTATATTTATTTTCTCCTTGATTTGCTCTCAGATCCACTGATTGTTCAGTAGTGAACTATTTAAACTTCAGTTGTTAAATTTATTTCTTCCTTGCTATTTATAATTCACTTCTATATTCAGTGTGTCATATCAGAGAAAATAGTGATACAATATCTACTCACTTGATTGTGTAGAGGTATATTTTATGGCCCAAAATGTGGTCTATCATGGTGCATTGAAGAAGAATAGATATCTGTAGTTTTCATCATTGTCACTAGGATGTTCCTTTTTGAGGACGAAAAGCCTTATATAGTCTACTTTACCTCTCTCTTTAATTTCTTCTTTTAAAGCAAAAGTATTCTTGCTAAGTTTTAGCCTGATTAATCTATCAAAAAGTAACAGGTCTTGAGGCCAGAGAGGTGGCACTAGAGGTAAGGTATCTGCTTGCAAGCGCTAGCATAGGATGACCCACGGTTTGATCCCCCGGTGTCCCATATGGTCCCCCCAAGCCAGGATCGATTTCTGAGTGCATAGCCAAGAGTAACCCCTGAGCGTCAAAACAGGTGTGGCACAAAAACCAAAAAAAAAAAAAAAGTAACAGGGCAGTTTTGAAGTCACTGCCGACTATTACTGTGTTGCTACTAATTTCTTTTTTCAAATCTATTGGAAATTTCTTTAAAGTATTTTGATGGCTGTTCATTGTGTGCATATATAACCTAGAGATAATTTCCCCCTAATGCACATATTCCTTGATTATTAAAAAATGATCTTCTCTATCTCTTATAACCTTTTTTTGGGGAGTCACACCCAGCAGAGTTCAGGGGTTGCTCATGGATCCATGCTCAGAAATTGCTCCTGGCAGGCTCAGGGGACCATAAAGGATGCCGGGATTCAAACCAATGACCTTTTGCATGAAAGGCAAATGCCTTACTTCTATGCTATCTCTCCAGCCCTCTTCTTATAACCTTTTTAAGCCTGATGTTTGTGTAAACTAACATTTGTGTTGGGTACCCTTTTTTTCAAGGAAGTAGTTTGCATGGCAGATTGTCTTCCAAACTTTGAATTTGAGTGTTTGTTCTGATGATTGAAATGAGTTTGTTGCACATAGCCAAATGCTGGTTCAATTTTCTAATCCATTTTGCCATTCTGTGTCTTTTAACTGCTACATTTTGTTCATTAATATTTAGAAAGTTTAATTGTTATGGACTTTTTATCATCTTTTGTTAGATGTTTGGTTTGTTTGTGGGGTTTATCTTGTCTTAAATTAGATCCTTCAATTATGCTCTTAAGGGTGGCTTAGACTGCAAAGTTTCTGAGCTGTTGTTTATTCATAAAGCAGTGCACCCTTCCCTAAAATCTGAAAGAAAGCCTGGTGGATTAAAAATTCCTGATGAAGTGTTTATTTTATTGAGTATCCTCACTATATCCTGCCTCTGCCTTTGGGCCTGAAGAAATACTTGTGATAAATCAGCTATAAATCTTAAGGTTGCTTCTTTCATGTTCATTCTCTGTTTGAACTTACTGCTTTTAGTATTGTATCATTATCTGTAGTTTTCATCATTGTCACTAGGATGTTCCTTTGGTGCATTTTTTTTTTATCTCTTTTAGCTGGTATTCTTTGAGTGTCCAACATATGGGTACATGCACTTTTACATTTTGGAAACCTCCCAGCAATTATGACTTTGACCTTTACTACTTCAAAGTGGTTTTCTTTCTACCTCTCTAGAACCTATGTTTCTTATGTTGTTACTGCTAAATTTTATCCCAAACTTCTGTATGTTCAATTATATTGGAGATTTTTCTTTCTTCTGTTTTTTTTTTTCAAAGCTTTTTTCTCCCCAAGTTCTTCTATTGCATGGAATTGTTATGTATCTCTTCTTCCAGGTCACTGATTCTGTCCTCAGCTGCTATTACTCTGCTTGTGTGATCTTCCTCTGAGCTTTTCATTTTTAGCTACCAACTTTTTCAGTCCTATTATTTATTTCTTTTTCTCATTTCTGGTCTCATATCTTTTTTAGTTTTCTTGGCTGTTTAATCTTCTGATCCATAGGAGAAACATATATTTACTTATTGCTGTAACATTATAAGAAATATTTTTATTGTTGGACTAATTCAATAATCTTACTGATTTCAATATTCAACAATAGTTTTTATGTAGCTGGGGAAGCTGAGGAGAGGGAGAGAGATGGGGAAATGACCTGGATAGGGAGAGAGATGGGGAAATGACCTGTTGATAGAAAAATTATAACACATATTTTATTTTTAAATTGTAACACTTATAGATGAGTATAGTTAGTGAATTTCATAACTATAATATTAATGTCAAATAACTTTGATCACATATAACCATCCGATATATAATAATTATACAAAGATTTTGAAATATTGAGAACATTCAAAATGTGACTTGGAAGCATTATATGAAAATGTTCTATTATAAATATTTATTGACAATCTTGTTCAACAGAACATTGACACACATTTTCTATTTTAAAAACTAAAATATTTTTGAGCTTTGTTTTATTATTTATGAAGATACAGGAGAACAAAGCTAAGATTTTCATATTTAATTCTCACATTTTTAAATTAAATAAGTATTTATTTTATAATGCATTTACTTTTCATATATAAGATCTTTATTTAAACATGATTACAAGCATGATTACAGTTGGGTTTCAGTCATAAACAGAACACCACCCCCCAGTGCAACATTCCCATCACCAAAGCCCCCCTCCCTTTTTCCCAACCCTTGCCTGTATTTGAGACAGGCATTCTACTTCTCTCACTCATTAAAACTTTCATTAGTCCATTGGTCTCAAACTTGCGGCCTGCAGGCCGCAAAAGGCCTTCCGTACAACATTTTGTGGCCCTGCTCTAGAGGAATCTTTTTTTGTTTTGTTTTGTTTTAGTTGTTTGGGTCACACCCCCCAGTATTCAAGGCTTACTACTGACTTTGCACCCAAGGATCACCCTTGCCTCCTGCGGTCCGCAGGTAAATTGAGTTTGTCATTTCTCTAACTGCACCACTAATCTTTGTGGGGAGCTTCATATTGTGAGTTGTCCTTCCTGCCCGCTTATCTATTGTCTCTGGGGATTATTACAATAAAGTCCTTATTTTTTTCTTAAAACCCATAGATGAGTGAGACTATTCTGTGTCTATATCCCTCTAACTTATTTCATTCAGCATAATAGATTCCATGTACATCCACATATAGGAAAATTTCATGACTTCATCTCTCCTGATGGCTGCTAATATTCCATTGTGATATGTAGCACAGTTTCTTTAGCCATCCATCTCTTCTTTGTTTATTTTGGTTTTGGGATCACACCCAGAAGCTCTCAGGAGTTACTCCTGTCTTTGTGATCAGAAATCGCTTCTGGCTTGCTTGAGGTATCATATAAGGTGCCAGGATTTGAACCATGGTTTGTCCTAGATCAGCTAAGTGCAAGGCAAATGCCCTACTGCTGTGCTATTTCTCCTTCCCTCCATCCAGCTGTTGAAGGTTGTTTCCAGAGGAATAAAAACAAATCCTCAGATCAGTGGAATAGACTTGAGTATTTAGAAATGTTTCCTAGGCATACAATTAATTAACCTTTGATAAAGGAACAAGAAATCCAAAATGGAATAGGAAAATCCTATATTTAAAAAAAATCAATTCAAGCATGTCTTCAATACATATTTTTATATTATTCAAATATTAACATAATTTTTGCTTTTTGTTCATTATTTTCATTGTCAAGTGAAATTTGAATCTGTGTTTAGGTTACAAGTCCACACTTTATTGAGAACCTAGTTTAAATATATGTTTAATGCATTGAAATATGCAAATATAATAAAAGTTATTAGCATTAAATGTGCAACATGTTTTTAATGGCAAAACAGTTAACAAACAAATGAGTATTTGAGAAGATGAATATTTAGAAAAAGAAATAAAATAAACATTTAAATGCAACTGAATATTCATATAGTACAACATAGAGAATAATTAGCATTAGGCGAAATAGAGTGCTAATGTTATATAATTAATCACTAGCATTATTTTATTTGATGTAATATAACTTGGCTTTAACAAATCAGTTGACATTAGATTTCAAGAATCTTAGTAGTGAAATTAATTGAAGTTGGCTTGGATCTGAATAATGTCTCATGGACTTAAACTGACTAACAGACCAGAAACTAAAACTAATCATAAATGGCAAGGATGTGAAGGGAAACATGTAGAAAAAAAGTCAAGTTTAATTTAGAAAATGTAATATCTGTGTATATCACAAATTTGTTTATTATTCTTACTAGTGCAGATGTATTTATGATTTCCTAAACAAATTATAAATGTAAAAAAATTCAAGATATTTTAACATGGGTTTGTTACTGATTACATTTCTGAATACTTGACATTGTGCTAGCAAATAATCTAATAACAAAATGCAAGCATGGGTTTTCATTTTTTCCTAAAAGTGCCTGCATCCATGAACATACCTGTAAGTTCAGTATTGATAATTGTTGTTTAAGAGAAATTTTTCTTGAAATACTTTTCAGTGTTACTCAAAGTGTTAGAATATTGACATAAGTAGGTAATTTAAACTAATCAATATATCATTTGTGAGGCTGTATTTTTGCTTAATTTGAACGTATTTTATTAAAATTTGGTACTGATATTATGTATTCGCAGATAGTGTTTGACTGACTCTCATAATTCCTTTAATCATTTATATCAAAGACACTTACAAAATACTGTGAAAGATACTTCCTACTTTCAAACATACACATATTCATTACACATAGAGTCAAGCAAAATTCTAAAACATTCCAGATTAAAATATAAAAATGGATGCCAGTTCTATTTGAATTTCTAATATTACAAGGTGTCTTCATATGTGTGTTTAGAGATCCTTAAGAATCACTTAGGTAGACTAGATAAAAACTGTTATTTTAAGACAAGAGTAGTACTAGAATAGTACCATAATGTCGAACCTTGTGAATTATATTATTTTGCTATATAATTTACCAAGTCTTTGAAAAAAATAAAAAAGTATATGTATATGACCCAAATTAACAATTCTTTATTCATTCTACAGATCATAGCAAAATTTACAGTTCTCTCTCTCGATATATATATAAATATACATATAAATATTTATATATTTAAATATATACAAATATACAATATATTTTATGTATAATATATAATATATTATATTTAAAATATATTATGTTTAAATATATAAATATCTATTTATAATTTTTATAATTTATATTTTATATAACTTATAATTATATATTATTTTATATATAATTTATATGTATTTATAATTTTTTCACTGAAACAATTGAACAAAAAGCCTCACCTATACATACAAAGCATATATATATATATATATATATATATATGTCTGTGTGTGTGTCTGTGTGTGTGTGTGTGTGTATCTGTTTGTCTGTGTGTGTGTCTACATATATGTGTGGTCTTTTGTAGAGGTGCAAAAACAGCATTGTTCAGGTCCTACTCCTGACTCTTTACTCAAGAATCATTTCTGGCAGGGTCATTACCATGGGGTTCTAGGTTTAATAATCAGATCAGCTAGGCCAATCACCTTACTTGCTGTACTAAATCTCCAGCCCATAAAGCTGGTGTTTTGGTGTTTTAACATTGAGCCACATTGTTGGCCCTCATAAAATGTTACAATTTTTCAGTATACCTGTTTGTGATTACTTATATTGTTGATTTATCTTGAGCTACTACAAAGAACATGGTTTACTACTTGAATCTTATTGTCAAAATAGCCAATATAGAATTGAGAAAACAGTTTTAGACATAGAAAATATAACAGCATAATATTAATCAAGTAAAATAGAGACAAATCTAAATCAAGTATCCAAATACTGTATCAGTTATATAATAGCATTTTATAAACTTTATTTTGATAATTTTTATATTTTAGTAGTAAGTGGTATTTAGAAATTTAAAGTACTTTACTATAATTTTCTTATAATTTGAGTTACTATATATAAGTATAATGTAACAATCTGTGTTAAATCAAAATTATTCTTATATCTTCAATGAATCTATAATTGCAATTTATAGATTGAATAACTATAAATTATTTTAAATTATACTTTTATCTTCTAATGAATCAGTCTGAACATGCATATAAAGATATATTATTTTGCAAGACATTTCTCACTATGCAAGTTTTAAATTGTCATTTAAAAATTATGACAGGTATTCTAGACAGATGTTTGCTAAGTAACTCACAAATGCTTTGGAGAAAAATACTGTTCCCAGCAAGACACTGATTGAAACCTGTTCCTCTAAAAGAATATTATAATTATAACAAAACTTGCAATAGAATGTAATTCACTTTAAAATGTTAAGGTTTTGAAATGTTGAAATTTAGGGACGGACTATATCTATTATATATTGATCCTTTATGACATACAAATATACATAACACCATATGGTTACTTTATATGAAACTTTCAAATATATATCACGGGTAATTTAACTGCATTAAAACAACATTTTCATATAAACTCTAAAGTGGAAAATTAATTCTCATAACTTATAACTGTACAAAATTAATAGAAGTAAATCTTTTCGTGGAAAGTAGTTTAACTCATGAAAACATTTTTAGTGGTGTAAGTTATGAGTAATATAAATTGTGAAAAAAAAGAAGCATAAACACTTACCTAGTAAAACTGAAGAAAGGCCATCAGTTACTAGAATTAGTGAACTAGACATTTCAATGCAAATGAATCAGTTGCAAAGAGATAGACAATGTTGGAGAAACTTCCATTAAAACCATGGAAATAACCACTCTGTTTCCTCCTTCATTTTTATTTGTTTTGTTTTGGGGCTCTACCAGGTAGTGCCCAGGGCTTATTTGTGGCTCTCGGTAAGAGACCAATACTGGTAGTATTCAGGGGGACATATGAGATGACAGTGAGCAAACTCCCATGGACTGAGAGCAAGACAAATGCCTATTCACATTATCATTCCTCTGTTGCCTTTCTGTGCATATTAATTATGATCTCGTACAATACTTGTCATCACCTCAAATTATAGAAACTCTTTTGACAAGGAAACTTACATTATTTAGCTGCCAAATATGTCAGGAAGCAATTTCTATTTTTAAAATAGAAAAGAAAATGATTGGCCAAAGCAATAGTACAGCTGGTATTAAATTTGCTTTCCCTGTGCTCAATCCAGGTTTGACCCTCAACATTCTATATAAGGTTCCATTAGCTGGCCAGACTGATTCCAGATCAAGTAATACCTGAGGACCAAGAGGTATGATTCAAAAACCAGGAAAAAAAAAACAAAAGAAAAGAAAGATGACTGGGTTTCACAATATTTTGCTATTCAGCATATACTTTGATCTTTATACCATGAATAACAAAGTAGAGTTGTACTGATTCATTTAACAAACAAAAAATTATTCTCCATTTTAGATAAAAGTATTTTCTTATGTTACTCATAACAGGGCAATATAATTGCAAGCCAAAAAATATCTCAAAACAAAATCCTCCTCACAAAAGAGAGAATTATAAACATATTGTTAAATATTATACAATTCCATCATGGAATAGCACATATAGTTGATGTATTAATCAATGTAAAAATTGAAATAAATCTCAGAATTTTATATTGCTGAGATAAAATCTGTTCCTGAGAAGTTCTCTTGATGAACAAATAACTAGGTTTTAAGAACAAGTTCTAGAAGACATAATTTGTAGCAAAGAGTATATCCTAAAATTATTTAAAAATTACGTTGATTTTCTGTGTTAAAAATTGAATTTCTGAGGGGCTGGAGAGATAGCACAGCAGTAGGGTGTTTGCCTTAGATGCAGAAGGACGGTAGTTGGAATTCTGGCATCCTATATGGTCCCCAGAGACTGCCAGGAGTGATTTCTGAGCGTAGAGCCAGGAAAAACCCAAGTGCTACCGGGTGTGACACAAAAACAAAAACAAAAACAAAGAAAAAAGAATTTCTGAATTAACTTAATTTACTTCATGACAGAAAAAAGTTTTGGAGTTTGCAGCTATACACTAGCCTCTATTAAGTCTGTCCTTCTGTCTTTCCACAGAAATGAAAAACAGGAGCAATAATATGTATTTTTGTTTATTGACAGATGTTTCTGGGAACAGAGACCTTAATAAAAATTTAAACATATCTACAATTATTTCTTGGAGGCAGATAATGAATCTATAATTTAAATTCACATTTGCAATTCAGGGACAAAAAGAAAGGTAAGTCAAGGAAAGGGGAGGGAAAGGAAGAAAAGGGAAGAAAAGGAGAGATTTATTTAATTCTTGACAAAAATGTAAAGAAACGTATTTGTATATCAAGAAATAGAAACAGCACATTTGTCAATTTTAGTTCCCTTTTATGCCCCAAAGAGGAAAGACTCCTAATCTATCAGGCAGTAAAACCTTCTGAGATTGTGATCATTATCCTAATTCAGGTCTATAATGCAGATATTAAGATCTTATTAGTCTTAATTGAAAATAAGAAGCTATGGCAAAGTGGCTGCACAGAGGTAGGCCATTTCCCTTGCATACGGCTGACCCTGGATAGAAGTGGGTTTAATCCTTGGCATTCCAATTGGTCCCCTGCGCCAGGAGTGATTTCTGAGTGCAGAGCTCAGTAATCCCTGAGCGCTGCTGAGTGTAACCCCTCAATTAAACAACACGAAATAAAAATAGAAAGAAGAAAATAAGAAACTGAATGGTGGAGATAGAACAATGGATTACATGCTTTCTTATGTGGGGTCACCCCAAGGTCAATCTCTACACTCCACAATTTCCCCCCAAACCCTGCTTGTATTAAGCCTTCAGCAGAAATGGGTGTCTTACTAATAATAAAGCAACCAAAAGGAAAACAAAATCATTTAAATCTTGTCAACACTTGTTGCTCAAACTATGAGAGTAAGACAAAAATTTTAATTGTAAAAACATATAAGTAATATGCACAGCTATATTGCACTGTTTTAAGATTTCAATCAAAATGTACTCAGTATTAGTACCCAAGCCTACTGCAAAAGAAAGCATGCACCGGGTCCATTTATTTTTCTCTCTAGTTCCTAGAATTTTTTGGAGTTTTAAAGCAGTTTTAAATATTTCACACACACTTCTCTGCCCTTAAATAGGTGTCCTGACTGAATGCAAATATTTTTTTGTGTTCTGACTGTCATGTAAATGCTCAATTAGGCAGACTGGGTTCAACCTCTGGCTCAGGCATAATATGGTCCATTTAAGAAAACATCAAGCCTGAACAATAACGTAAGAAAGGGTTCAATCCTTGGTACTTGCTTCACTTCTCTACCAGACAAAGAGCCACAGTAGAAAAGAAAATATTTCAAACTATTATATGTCATTTAGTAAACATGGAAATAAAATAGGAATATTATGTTTAATTTACCATATTTTCCAGCACCAGATTTATTCTGATGCATTAGGCTATTGAGGGAATCAATATTAACATCAAGGAAAATAAAACTACTTGGTATACAGTAAACATGGTTAGTAAATACACATGTTTCCAAGAAAGAAAGCTTTGGAAGATTTCTTGCTATTGTAAATTACTATAGTGATAGAGTACTACTCTATTTTTAATTCTAAACAGAAACTAGTTCCATAAATTAAGACAGAGACATTTAAAATGCACACTATAACCAGATTGACCATTGGAAAATGAGGAGTAACAAGACAGATAGCAAATCATGCTAATACCTGAGTAAACTGATTACAAAATAGGCTAATCAAAAAGTTAAGTAATATATAGGCTATTATGCTCTTACTTTTTATTAACCTTAAGTTAAGAAATCAGCCCTCTGGTACTTACGCTTAATAAGCATTCCTCAATAACTTTTCAGCTTTCATTAGACTACTGCATTTTTATAATTTACTATGTATTAGACACCATCCCCTCCTCAACTAACTCTTAATAGCAATGAGGTTGTTAAAATAACGATGTAAGAAGACACTATTAAAACAAAATGAAAACTTAAATGATGAAGTCTAGTCTCTAAAATAAGATGAGAAATCCCAGGATAAAAGTATAGAGAATAAACATTTATAGCACCCCCCCCAAATCAATTTCTCATTCTCTCTTTGTATTTCTTCCTCTCTCTTATACACATACAAACACATGTACACTCTCTCTCTCTCCCTCTCTCTCTCTCCCTCTCTCTCTCTCTCTCTCTCTCTCCCTCTCTCTCTCTCTCTCTCTCTCTCACACACACACACACACACACACACACACACACACACACACCTATCACTGTAATTCTAAGGTTGAATTTTATGAACCTTCATTGCTGAATGACAAACTTCATATCTTCTGC
The DNA here is from genome assembly GCF_024139225.1 of Suncus etruscus. Lineage (NCBI taxonomy): Eukaryota > Metazoa > Chordata > Mammalia > Eulipotyphla > Soricidae > Suncus > Suncus etruscus. Next base: position 74,698,503 of record NC_064855.1, read on the forward strand.
ATCATCTAACTATATGTCTTGTTTTTATTGTTTTTGGTAAGCCAATTGGCCCTCAATTTGAGAGAGTGCTCCAGGATATATCGACTACAGTGAAGCTATTAGCACTTGATTATGGGTTTTAGAAATTGTATTTAGAAACTTCAATATAATATTGATTACACTATTATATTTTTCCATGCTTTGAAATATGAATTTCCTAGAATTCAAGACAGGAAAATTGTTAATACTCACATTTTGGTTTTTATATAGATATTTTATTTGGCAATTTTATTAGTAGACAATTATAAAATTAGTGAAGTTAGTTCCATTGTTCAAAAAGAAGGATATGGATTTATATATATTTTTAATATTGCAAGAAAATGCTTAACATTTTTATGCATACTTAGAGTTTGTTTAGTTGTAGTTCAAATATTTTTAAAGATATATTTTGTTTTATTTAATACAGGTTTAAAGGCAGAAAATAATAGCTTTAAACAATACAATTTTCTGAAGTTTAAAATTCAATATTGTTTGTCCGGAGATATAGCATGGAGGTCTGGAGTTTGCCTTGCATGCAGAAGAATGGTGGTTCGAATCCCAGCATCCCATTTGGTCCCCCGAGCCTGCCAGGAGCAATTTCTGAGCGTAGAGCCAGGAGTAACCCCTGAGCCCTTGAAAGGTGTGACCCCAAAACAACAAGTTGGTTATATTTTTAGACAATCTATTTTCTTTTTCTTTTTTTGGTTTTTGGGCCACACCTGGAGGTGCTCAGGGGTTACTCCTGGCTATCTGCTCAGAAATAGCTCCTGGCAGGCACGGGAGACCATATGGGATGCCGGGATTCGAATCAACTACCTTAGGTCCTGGATCAGCTTCTTGCAAGCAAACGCTGCTGTGCTATCTCTCCGGCCCGACAATCTATTTTCAAAGTGTAATTTTATTTTAAATTATTTATACAAAACTATTCCATAAGATAACTATCTGCTGTAAATGAACTAAAAAAACACTAGATAAAAGAAATGTCAGGCAAGATATTTGTTTTTTGTTTGTTTGCTTGTTCGGCCACACCTGGTGATGCTCAGGGGTTACTCCTGGCTTTGCTCTCAGAAATCGCTCGTGCCTTGGGGACCATATAGGACGCCGGGGGATCGAACCACAGTCTGTCCTAGCTAGCACGTGCAAGGCAGACACTTTACCACTTGCTCCACCGCTCCAGCCCCAAAATATTTACGAAATTTTAAACCGATATTTAAAAGTTGCCTAAGTACAGGGTGCCCAAGTAAATGCCACCCTCATCTCCCTTCTTGAGATGTAAGCTTTCCTACTTTCCAACTTTCCAACCTTCCAAGTTGTGTACTAGGGTTTTCTCTGCAATGGAGTTGCCTTTGTACATTCTCTTGAGCATTTACTCTCTCTCTCTCTCTCTCTCTCTCTCTCTCTCTCTCTCTCTCTCTCTCTCTCTCTCTCTCTCTCTCTCTCTCTCTCTCTCTCTCTCTCTCTCTCTCTCATATTTTCCTTTGTTTCCTCAGAGCCTCCAATTTTTTTTAATTAAAAAAGTTTTATATGCAATACTTTGACATCTGATATGAAAGAGGCTATGGGACTTTATATTTGTAAATGTAATTAAGTAAATTAGGAAAAATATTGTAAGTTTCATAGCAAAACCTGTTTAAAACATATCCTTCTAAACAAATATTCTTTGCAATGGCATATACTATTTATTATATTTAGTTGTAAGCATTTAAACAAACCTTATTATGAATAAATACTCTATAATTCTTCTAGAAGTAATAACACAGCGGTAGGGCATTTGTTTTACACGAGGCTGACCCAGGACAGACCTGAGTTTGATCCCTGGCGTCCTATATGGTCCCCCAAGCCAGGAGCGCTTTCTGAGCTCATAGCCAGAAGTAACCCCTGAGTGTCACCAGGTGTGGCCCCCACTAAAAAAAGTCAATAAATTGTAATCAAGATGTGCTATTCTAATCTTAATTTAAATGCCTATGAAGTAATGAATAATCTGCTTCCCAGATTAAGACTTTCTCTCTTTCTTTTTTCTCTATCTATTTATTTTGCTCTCATATCTCTCCCATAATCTTCCATAGGTAAAACTATCTTTCTTACTTACATACAGATACCATGGTTTCAAATTTCTTCCAATGGCCACCTTTAATTTAAATACATTGTCTTATTTATTAATAATAAATATTGTCTCATTTTAATTAAATGTTGAAACTTCAAAATGTATAACCTTATTGTCAAGAATATGCATTTTTGTGTCTTTTAAAAATTTGTCATTCACTTAACTTTTATGATGTGTGTTTGTGAGTGTTCAGGTATGTGTGTTATTTGTGTGGGTATAAAGTGGATGATATAAATATAATTAATGTGATTTTAATTATCCTTATTGCTTTTGATAGAACTCGACATTAGAATAACTATGTGAGAGGTAAATTATAAAGTATTAAATCTTAGAATGATTATTTAGGCTGTTTTTTAGAACTTAATCAAGATAGTTCAATTAATTAACTTCAATTACACTTAAGTTATAGACTGGGATGAATATGACTGGTAGAGTGCATGTTTTGCATTTAAAAGGTCCTAGAATTGATCAATTTACTAAGACTAAATTAAAATAAAATAAAGAGAATAAAATATGGTCAAAGATATTTTATTTTATTGTAAAATTAAAATTATGGATTACAGACAATTACATGCTGTAATTCAATGTTGAAAAAAAGCAATTCAGTCCATATCCTATGAAATCAGTATGAAGATTTCAAAAATAAAAAATATTGGCCTACTATATGATTAAGCAATTTTACTCATAAATATCCATCTAGAAAATGCAAAAATAATCATTGACATGGACACCTATGCTGTTTGAAGCATTATTAAAATATAAAAAATAAAACAATCAAGCAACTGAGGAGAAATAACTTGATAAAGATATGATATATAGAGATACTTTATAAAAGTATGGTATATATATATATATATATATATATATATATATATATATATATATATATATATATATAATACTCAGCTATCAGAAAAGTCGAAAATTTACCTTTTACTGCAACAAGAACGGACGTGGGGATGAGGAGGCCATGTTAAATAAAATGTCAAAGGGAGAAATAGTAATACCATATTATCTGTTGCAAACCTATATAAACAAATAAGGGAAAGGAAATAGACTAAATTAAAGGAAAGGAAACCTTGAACTCTGACAGCAGAGATATGGCTCCCAGAGTAGAAGGCAGTAAACATTTCAAATGGGTAAAGACGTCAATAAGTTATACTAATAGGATAATTGTACTTTAGGGATGGGTGAATATATCATCATACTTTCATAAGGCATGGATGATATTCCAAAACATAAACAGTCTTGTAAAAGTAATTGTAAACATTTATAGCTGCAAAATGGTTCTTGACCTTGAACAAATATTTAAAAAACATTGTTGTAAACCAATGTTGCATCCAATTAATAATTTTGGGGAGATTAAAATAAATGCAAGGTTATCTCTTGTTTTGAATACCTAAGACATAGAAAAACAAATGCCAAAGATAAAATTAGTCTAGACGAGTTAATTCTACATAAAAATTGAAAAATGATGCTACCAGGAGTCAGTTCACGGGTATTTTCTGAAGTGCTTATGACTTATATAAATAAGTATAAACATATATGTTTATAAATATATACATATATTTAACACTCAGTAAAGGAGAAATATATTTGGAATATGTGAACAAATACACATTGATTATGTTCTTGCTTCTGGTCCTATTCCAGTAACATATTAATGTGCATATCAATATCTTTTCTGGGACGAAGCATAATTTAGCATCTATTTTTTCTTTTCTTGGCATCTAGTCTGTATTATGTTAAAATCATAATTTTTATAATGTTTTAAAATTTATATTATTATTTAAATAATTTAGTAATGTTTTAAATGCTTAAAATATATATGGGCACCCATACAACTCAAATAGAAATATTTCTTATTTACAATTAGACATGATTAGTTCATATTTAATTATTCCTAAGAATAAAACTTCAAAGCATCCATTAGATATATGCAATTTCCTACAATTAAACTTCATGGACTCAGGATTTAAAGCTGGTAGGCCACTTGCCTTCTACATGAATTACTTGGTTTTGATTTTCTATCCCTGGCATCACATATGGTTCCCAAGGCACTACCTTTCTAAATGCAGAGCCAGGAGTCACCGATGAGCACAATTGACTATGGCTCTAAAACAAAAACAGATGAACAAATGAACAAACAACAAATTTAAACATTATCTCTGCCCTGCAGCTTTAAGAAAAAGTTTGAGTTCAGTGACTTAATACTCAATGAAGTCACTGTCCTTATACATTTGCCCCACAGTCATTATGTCAACAGATAATTATATGGGGCTGTTAGGTCAGGTGAATTAAATTTTTTGATTAAGCAGTATGTCCCAAGGCAGTAATTTCCAAATGTTGATTAAAACAATTAAGAGACATTACGAGTCTAGAAAGAGATGACCAAAAATGACATAACCTGTCAAGTACAACTAGTTAGGTAGGATATGAATATGGCTCTCTTCCTAAGAAGCACATCACCATACATGAACCATGAAGTCAATTGAAAGATGGAAAAATATGTGGATCATATTTTAAAGCACTGTAATTTTAAGTTCTGTAATCTTTGGTTCCAGTTATATAGGGGTTACCTAAAATTCTAATATTTGAATTAATGCATTTATACTAGTAAACCATTTAAAATGTAAAGCATTCAAATAGTCTCCAAAAACTGTTGAATCTAAATAAATTTAAGTTGCTTTCAATGAATAAGCTGCCATAAATGTTTCCCTTTCATGCACAAGAACCTTGTAAATTAACGAAACTACTGTATAAATTCTCTACATAAGACTATATGTTATATATAAATATTGAGTAAGGTTTATCAAAAAGTTATTTTAATTTCATAGTATTTGCAAGTAACATAAAATTGATAGATGAATGTAAATTTAGATGTTTGTAAACATCTAAAACAATTATGAATATAAAAATGTTCATGTGCATTAATCTGATCATCAATAAAAGGTATTAATTATGAAAATATAATTTTTATAACATATTTGAAAATAGTTTTAGCAGTATTTAGAACAATTAAATTATATTTTATGCTACAGAATTGTTTTACTTACATAGTCAAGTTAAATAAAATATATGTACTATATATAAAAGAATCTATACTAAATCTATAATAGAATGCTTAGATACTAGTACATAACAGATAGATAGATATTAGAATGATAATTATCAAACTATTTATAAGAGATTTATTCTAGAAACTATTCTACATTAAGAGTGGAGAAATATGGTTTTATATTGCAATGCCAAGTAATACCGAATATTTGAGAGCTAGTCATCTTACTTCACATGATAATGTAACCTTAGTAAAAATTTGAGCTAAGGACATCATAAGGTACAATGCATTGTAATTTCATTTTGATCAAATATTATATAATAGTAATTTTAATATTAAAATGGGTAGTATAATATTATCCATTTTGGTATGAATATAGGAATACTTTAGTAGTACTTGAAAATACTTCAGTGTTTCTATTACTTGATCTAAGTGCTATTAAAGTTATGTGTTCACTTTAATAAAGATATACTAAAAATTTAGATATCATTGTAAAACATCTAAACCAATTATCAATATATAGTTTTCTAGATAATAAATGCCTTTTTTTTTAATCTTGAAAAAACAATCCAATTTAGATGCCAGCATGTATTGAAGCTATTTAATGTTTAGAAGCAAAATAAGTAATAGAATGATCAACAAGCAACAAGAGCTTATTAAAATTTCGACAATAAATTAAAAAGCTTATTTTAAAATACAATGTTTTTATAAATGTTCTCATTGCTATACTTCCTTCCTTCATTCGTTCGTTCCTTCCCCTTTCTTCCTTTCTTTCCTTTCCTTTCTTCCTTCCTCCCTTCCTTTCCTTCCTTCATTTCCTCCCTTCTTCCCTCCCTTCCCTTCCTTCCTTTTCTTCTTTCCTTCCCTCCTTCCTTCCCTTCCTCCCATCTTCCCTCCCCCTACCCTCTCTTCCTCCTTTTCTTCCTTCCTTCCTTCCTTCCTTCCTTCCTTCCTTCCTTCCTTCCTTCCTTCCTTCCTTCCTTCCTTCCTTCCTTCCTTCCTCTCTCTTTCTCTCTCTCTTTCTTCTTTCTTTCTTCTTTCTTTTCTTTCTTTCTTCTTTCTTTCTTCTTTCTTTCTTTCTTTCTTTCTTTCTTCTTTCTTTCTTTCTTTCTTTCTTTCTTTCTTCTTTCTATCTTTTTTCTTTCTTTCTTTCTTTCTTTCTTTCTTTCTTCTTTTTTCTTTCTTTCTTTCCTTCTTCCTTCCTTCCTTCCTTCCTTCTTCTTTCTTTCTTTCTTTCTTTCTTTCTTTCTTTCTTTCTTTCTTTCTTTCTTTCTTTCTTTCTTTCTTTCTTTCTTTCTTTCTTTCTTTTTTTCTTTCTTTCTTTCTTTCTTTCTTTCTTTCTTTCTTTCTTTAATTTCACTTCCACTTACTGGGAAATAAATGTATTATGATCAACTATATCAACTATATGATACATGCTCTATAAGTAATTTATATAAAATTATTTATCATTTTAAATAAGTTAGTATCTGAATCAAACTATTATATTCAAAATACTTGCAAAATATCTATAAATGAACAAAAGCAAAAGCAAGTTTAACAGGATAACTGTATATCTTTTTGCATTTGTTGCAATAGTGTTTTTGTCACAAGAAATTACCATCTGTTTCCCTGCTCAGGACTATTTTCAAGGAGAATGGGTTTAGTTGTTTATTTCTACCCTAGAGAAGTTTCTTATGCATATATTTAGAATAATTGAAATTCCTAGCTGTTTATTCCCAGTGATTCTCTTAAGTAAAGTTTTGAAATGCTCTGAAAAGAAATGCTTTAAAATACCCTAAAGGAAGTATGTTTGAAATAGTACAATTTATCTTTTTTGTTACCGTAGATCAGAGTAGCTTAGACATGAATAGAAAATATGGACATTTAACCAAAATTTTATCTAAGATTTTTATGGCAGATGTAACCTTGCTGTAATACCTTTATCTTTCAATAATAATCTGTGTTGGCATCATCTGATTCCATGCCATCTTTAGGTATTTGTACATGTATGTATATATGTGTTAATTTTAAGTTGGTGACACACCTAGATTATCCTTACCATTCAATAATATTTATTCTTTAATAATATGTGTTGAAATAATCTGAATCCATGTCATTTTTAGGTATTTGTAAGTGTACGTATGTCTGTATTTGTTCATTTTAACTTGGTGACACAATGCTAATGCTGGTTTTGTGCTAATAGACCACTCCTAGCAGATTTAAGAAATGATATGCAGAACTGGAAATAAAAGATAGCTGAGCCAAATGTAATCATCTAAAACCGTTCAATATAACTCTGATATCTAATTCCCTCATTTAATATTTTAAAACTATTATAATAAAATATTGGTTATTTAAGAATTACATAAAGCAAAGAGCATAAATAAATGAAATACATACTTTTCACTATTCTGCAATAAAAACAAAAGCATATAAATATAGCATTGCCTGATTTAAGTATAATTATATTAATTTTTCTAATATATTACAGATATATAAAATTCAATACATCTTTATTAGGATTTAATCTCAATCAGACACATAAATAACTCTCCCAAAATTTGTTACTTAAAATATCTTTGCTATATAGTATACAATTTCACTCTTCTCACAAAGCTTAACATCTACCAGTCTTTCAAGATTTCTGTGTTAATTTTTATAGGCTTAAAACTCCCAGCTGATGAACAAATTTTGTCATATCTATAAAACCTAATTTTGCTTATCTTGCAAGACTGACTTGACTTGGATCATTTCTTGCTTATACCTCTGAAAATCATAAGCAAAATTTAAAACTCACTCCCAAGGCTAATATGCGGTTACATTGACCAGTTCCCTAGCATTTAAGAAAATTTCAGTATCAAAGCCAATGTCCTTAAAGAATGAACAGTCACTGCTTCTGACAATATAAACTGTTTTATAGTGGTACACCCTTGAGCCTCGTTTCATGTTTGGTTTAAATGCTCTCAGTTTGCAAACGATCTTCCTGATGAGTGCTCAATAAACTTTTACTAACTACTGCATTGTAATTTATAGGGTTTTACCTGTGCTTTTTATGAACTTTTGAGTAGAGTTGAGTTTTTTTACAAACATATGGAAAGAAGTATATCCTTTCCTCAAAATAAAAAATTATCTTAACATATTCTCTACCAGAATATTTAAAGATTTATCAAGGGAACTATATGAAAATAAATATTATTTTAATAAATCTCCAAAGACAAAAATTCTGACTTCACATCTAGGCATTTTAAAGCTATTCACACATTTTTGTTTATTCCTTTGTTGTTGAAGAGGGGATGGGGTAGGAAATCTTAGCTCTATTCAAGGTTAACTCTTAGGGACCTCTCCTGGAAGCACTGAAGGAACACTTAAGGTTCCTTGAAATTCACTTGAGGCCTGGGATCAAACACAAATCAACCACGCATTGGGAAGCACTCTAGTCACTGAACTGTTTCTATGCCATTGCATGTGTGTTTACAGTGTTATTGTAGTTGGTAATTTGTTGAATTATAACAATAGTTTTTTTACATATTAATTTATTTGATTAGTTATTTTGGATTTATGTTATGAGCAGTTTATGATGATTAAGTGAAAACTTTTTTAAAAAAGGAATAGCATTTATAAAGAATAAACAATAATAATTACAAATTTACAAGCATTTTATACTAACGTACAAATATTAATACATTCTCATTTGTAAGTAATTTTAAAAGTTAAAACCATATAAGTCCCTAAAAGTAATTGGCAACCACTCATTGATAAAATGCAATGGGATGGTATATTTAAAAGATGGAAAGAAAAATTTTAGTCAAATAAGAACATCCAGTAAAATAAATTAAAATAAAGGAAAATGTTCAGAATAATAGCCCAGATGTTAAGGTGAAATCTAATTAGATAATTTATTAAAATCTGGGTATCTATGAGAGTATAGTTGTATAATTTCAAATACTAATAATAAAAATTATGTAGCATTCTTCACACGTATGTTTCCAAGAATATATTGCTCTTAACTGAACACCATTTAAGTGTAAGAGTTTGAGCAAAATTTACAAGGAAAAATTTTATTATTCCTTTATAATTATGTCACAGATCCTATATTATCTTATAAGAAATTAAAATGTTATTAATAATTTTCCCTTTGTCTCTATTATATATTTATGTTTTAATGTGTTATATTTTGATATAACAGACTAATATATAAAATGTATTTGATATTCATGATAAATCAACTATGACATGCCACAACCAAATATTTTTATTATTCTTAAATAACTAAGAAATAGATATAACTCAAATTGTCAAGAATAATCTATGTTAAAAAGATTGTGTACAAGTTTTGATGAGATTATGGGAAAAGAGTAACTTCTTAAAAAGTTGGTGAGATTATAAATGACTTAAATCCCTATAGAATACCATAGATATTTATGTAGCAAGTTTTCATGTACCATGCAGTGATTCTATGTATTTATAAAGAATACTTAAAAAACTAATTTGAATGAATATTTAAAGTTTTATGATCATAGAAATAGTTTTCATGGTTTTTTAAATGGCATGGTAATGGAATAAAGATTACAACATTCAAATATAATGAATAGCATGAAATTAAATGACACACATATGACAAAGTATCCAAAAATAAACAATCGATAACTGATTTTCTATAACAAATGGTGTTAAAAAATTGAACACCACATGTGAATTAATGGAAGTAAAAAAAAGGAATAGAAAAATAATTTAAATTGGATTATTTCAAAATAAATTAAGGACCTGTTTTTAAAATTTGAAACCACTGAATTAAACAGAGAGAATAAATTGCTAGACTCTGAATTAGTAGTGTGGTAAGGAAATTCACTCAATAGCATGAAAAACAAAACAAAATCAGAAAATAAATAATAACAAATACTTGGAACTACAGCAAACTAATGAAATTCTTAACAGTTGAAATAAACTGGCAGCAAACAATAAAAATATATGACATAGAATGGAAGAAAATATTTATTTGCACATCAATATATCTAACAAAAATATAATATCATGATATATAAAGAACTTATAAATTTAATAACAGCAAAACTAACAGCATAATTATAATATAGAAAGTGGACCCGGAGCAGGTGGTGCGTTTGCCTTGCACACGACTGACCTAGGACTGACCATGATTCCATCCCCCGGAATCCCATATGGTCTCCCAAGCTAGGAGAGATTTCTGAGCGCATAGCCAGGCATAATCTATGAGTGTCATAGGGGTGTTGCCCAAAAACAAACAAAAGAAAAAAATGAATAAAGGGATTTCTTTTCGTTTCGCTGTTATTGTTTTTCCTAAATGTCTTGCTATCCAGGAGGCCACAAGGATAGTAAAGGAGGCAATGCACAAGGCCAATCTGGGTTTGATTTGCAGCCCCTTATAAGATTCCCATAAAATGTCATAAGTGATACCTAAATGCAAAACCAGAAGTAATCCATGAGCATTGGCAGGTGTGCAACATCAATTCTTTTTATTTTCTTTATGTTTGTGTTAATTTCTTTAGTGATCTAGCTAGCATATTTTTTTGTCTAATTTTATATTATTGAAACCATTGTGATCTACAAAATCCTTCACAGTAGAATTTTAGATATACAGTGAACCAGGGCCATTCTCACCACCACTGTAGATCTACCTCCACCAATCTACCCAGAGTTCATCCTACCCTTTGTCCCCTGGCTTGCAAGTATAACAAGCCCATTTAAGTTTAGATTATTAACGTTTAGGTCTCTTGATTCTATTGTTGTTGAATGTGTCTTGGATATTTACTCCTGTCCTTTTACTTCTCCACCAAGCACCTGAGATCACATGACTCTTATAATTTTTCTTTTCTTCTTAATTTTATAGAAAAATGCAGGTAAAATAAAGTAACCCGTGTCCCAAGGTTCTATAAAAAGTTGGGAACCTCTATTTAAAAGATTAAAAAGGGGGTGGCAATTTTTTGCATAGGTGGCAGTAAAAGTTTGTAAAAATAGAAAGACTTTTTTTTCATCTTATATAATTACAAGTATTTAAACCAAGTACGCATAGATCATTTTCTCAATTCTAACTTCAATTTCACGCATAAGGTCTCAATTTATGTTTCTAACTTCTAATTAAATCATATTATTAAACTTCACCATGAAACACTTAGGATATTCTATTTTAATTTGATTTTAACATTAAAATTGTTCATTGTTTGAAAATCATAAACTAATGCAATGTAATTTCCTGAATCATTTCTAATTATTTAAGTGAATTTTATACATTCTTCAGTCCTTTTATAACTTGTTATTTCTTATAAATTTAAATAATCATAGTATTCAAAATATATTTAAATAAATATTAACACTAAAATCTGTTTGAGAATGATTACCAATTCATAATATATACATTATTTACTTTGTTTCAATTCATAGTAAGCTAGAAAAGGCACATAATTTCCTGACTGCTCTATTCATAAGAAACCTGCGACTTTTGACATTAATTGGAAATTCTAATTTATATTGGCCTAATTCCATCCATTCAAACATTCACGCATGCATTCATCCATTAATTTAACAATATGTTCGCATTCTAGAGGGAGAGATGGATATAAAACAAAAGTAATTGAAGCATAATTATCCAATTGTAGTTGTAATGATAAATATGAAAACAGATTGTGGTATGCAATAAGAACTTATGGCCTTTTATGTCAAGAGAAAATTCCCCCAAAGAATTAATGTTTTAAAGTGTTTAAACACTTGCAAAAACACTTGTTTTACTACAGTAAGTTTTTTTTGAATGAAAATGTATAACTGTCTGTGTGTGTGTATGTGTGTGTGTGTGTGTGTGTGTGTGTGTGTGTGTGTGTGTGTGTGTGTGTGTAAAAGAGAAGGAACAAGGAAGGGAGAAGAGAGAGAAAAAAGCTAAAAGTACAACAGTGATAGCTAAACACATAAAGAAGGTATAATTTTAGAATATATAATATATATGATATGGCTTGTATGATATATAAAATAGTTTTGAGTCAAAGCAAGTAGGACTTAGTTATCTTTGAACAAAATATGGGCTACTCACATTGTCTCTCCTCTGAGTTTTTTTTTATAATTGATACAAGTAATAAATCTAAGAATCTCATGTCTATGTTTTAAAGATACAATATTAGCACATTATTCCTTCACCAGTCACAATATCCTTCCACCATTGACCCTAAAACTTTTCGATCTAAACATTTATAACCTTGGCTATAAATTAATTCTCTCAATATTTATCAAATACATGTTGCTTATCATCACAACCTCAAGTTCCAAACATGGTGTAACAAATAAAAAGATTTTAGAAACATCTGTATGTCATGTGAAATATTACCAGGGTATCCATATACCATTGATTAAGTGAAACTGGGTTAAAGTCTGCCCTTTTACTTGAAAAATTAATTTAAATATATCTTAGATCCTGAGGAATTTTCATAAATGAGCAGAGAGTGGTTTTATTCTGTTTTGAGTAATAATGGCAAACTTATAAAAATTGGACATATTAAAATATCATACAACACAAGCCAGTTAATATTTAACTGCGAAAGGAATCTATGTATCTCATTTATATGTTTATTTTAAAAATGTGATAATCCTATATTTTACTATTGTTTTTTATTATATACATTTATTATAATTTTATTAAATTGATATTTAAACATATTTAATAGTAATTTATGAAAATGCAATTTATCAAAAGTCCTTTCACAATTTTTTTCCTTTTACAGTTTTATACTAGTTTAGCTACAGTATTTATCTAATTGAATCTTTTTATTTTGTTTTTATCTAACATATTTTCTTGTTATAGTTGGTATAGTCACTGCATAAACCATGCACACAAACTAATGGCAAAATTTTATAAAGCAAACTAAAATTTGATTGAAACTTAAGCTAGATTTTCTAAAGAAAAGAAAACTATTCATAATTGTATTTGGAGGTAGGCTGGGAATGGAGGTGGAGGGAGGACAATTCGGTAATGAGAATTCCCCTGATTTTATGTTAATATGTTCCTAAAATATTACTGTCAGTGATATGTAAGCCACTATGATTAAAATATAAACTATATTTAAAAAAATAAAAAATAAAAGGTAAAAAGTTTAACTTCTGCTAGGGCATTATAATAAAGAAAGTTTCTAATAATATTTTTTTATTATTTTTTGTGAGAATTTTGTGCAATACATAGTGATGATTTTGAAATAATCTTAGTATTTTGACTAGTGTTCACTCCTGGCTGTGCCCAGGAGACATGTGTTTAAAGAGGTTGAACCTGGGACTCCTGTTTTCAAAGCATGGAATCAGTATACTGAATTTTCTATATATATTCTTATTGAGATATTTATTACTACACTTATAAGCAGGGAAGTCATACAAAACATATATTTTTCATATGTAAATATTTATTTACAAAGTAGAAAATTGCAAATAAATCTTCATTCATAATGAAAAGAGAATACATTAAATATTTCAATGTAAATATGGAAAAAGTAAGTCATTCTTTGCATATGTGTATGCATAAATATTTATATACACATATACAAATGTGTATATTTATTAACAATTGTTTTTCTTGCGACAAAAAAGAGAAAGAAGAAGATAAGTTTCAATGTAAACTCCAATGTATTAGTTTTGCTTTATTATGTATAATGTTTCTCTCTCTTCCTCTGACTTAATTTATTCAGCATAATAGTTTACATGTCCATCCATGTTTTGGAAAATTTCATGACTTCATTTTCCCTGACAGCTACATAGTATTCCATTGTGTATATGTACCACAGTTTCTTTAGCTACTCATCTGTTGTCAGGCATCCAGGTTGTTTCCAGATTCTATTATAAATAATGCTGCAATGAATAAAGGTGTGCAAAGGGCATTTTTGTATTGTGGTTACGTGTTCCTAGGTTATATCCCCAGAACTGGTATAGCTGGACCATATGAGAGTGCAATGTCCAGTTTTTGAGGAATATACATATTGTTTTCTAAAAAGGCTGAACTAGACAACATTCCCACCAGCAAATAAAAGCAAGGAAATCCTCTTCATCAAGTGGTGTTGGGACAACTCTCAGCCATAGTCAAAAATAAACAATTAAGACTTCCATCAAACACCGTGCAGGAAGGTCAGTTCCAAATGGATTAAACACCATGATATCAGACCCAGATCATTAGGTGTATAGAAGAACACTTAGGAACACTCCATGACATTGCAAATAAAGGCATCTTCAAGGAAGATACAGCACTGTCCAAACAAGTTGAAGCAGATATAAACAAATAAGACTACATTAAACTGCAAAGCTTCTGCATCTCAAAGTAAATAGTGCCTAGGACACAAACGCTTCTCACTGAATGGGAGAAACTATTCACTCAATACTGATCAGATAAGGGGCTAATATCTGAGATATACAAGGTACTGACAGAACTTAACAAGAAAATTATATCTAACCCCATAAAAAATGAGGAGAAAAAATAAACAGACCTTCCTTTAAGAAGAACTACAAGGGCCCGGAGAGATAGCACAGCGGTGTTTGCCTTGCAAGCAGCCGATCCAGGACCAAAGGTGGTTGGTTCGAATCCTGGTGTCCCATATGGTCCCCCGTGCCTGTCAAGAGCTATTTCTGAGCAGACAGCCAGGAGTAACCCCTGAGCAATGCCGGGTGTGGCCCAAAAACCAAAAAAAAAAAAAAAAAAAAAAAAGAAGAACTACAAAAGGCCAAAAGACATATAAAAAATGCTCCACATCACTAATCATCAGGAAGATGCAAATCAAAACAACAGTGAGATACCATTTTATGCCACAGAGACAGGCACACATCACAAAGAACAAGAACAATCAATGTTGCTGGAGATGTGAGAGAAAGGAACGCATATTGACCATAGATTGTTAATAAAGAAACTGGCATTCTCAAAATTATCAATTTTTTTTAGAAAAAATTGAAATGGGACAGTCCCATGAATATTAAGTGGAAATAAAAAATGATCAGACCTAAATACCCAACCCAAAGTCAATGATAATAGAATTAAGAGATACACATTACAAAAAGCTATACACAACAGGACCTATTAAACTAGCAGTCCAGGGTGCCAAGGGTAGAGGTATGGGAAGCATGTTGGGAACAGGGGAGAAAAGATGTTAAAAGTGGTGGTGGGAATTTCTCTAATTCACTATCACCAGGTACCTTAAATATAACCGAGAAAGACTTTTTTAAAAAATTTCAAAATAGAAATGGAATATAACGAAACAGACTCTGCATTGAGTAGATCATATTATCTTAATTTAGGTATGCTGCCAACAAATGAATACACCTGTATGTATTTTTCCTTTTTATTTGTTATATAAACTATATGAACAGTCACCAGTCCCATCTGCCATTGACCATCTGTTTTGAGAAGTAAATGGACACACCAGTATTACATTTGTTTAGAAAACTACGGCTTTAAAAACAATGCAAAGCTAGGAAAAACATAGAGAAATGTTAGTTTGACTGTTACCTTTAGCAGCAAGATAATCTCATAAGAAATATCTGTTAAATTGTGATATAAATTTTCAAACAATAATCATGAGATAAACATTTTTGGAGATAATCTAGTAAATTTTTATCATTATTTTCACCAAAAAATCTTTTTTTCTTTTTATATATATACGTGAGCACATATATTTTGATTTCTATTTTTAACTTTTTTGGGTGTGTGACCTGTTTTTGTTTTCTTCTCTTTCCACTCTCAAATGCAACAGCAATATAATGTAGCACCATTTCTCCCTGCAAAGGCACACTAAAAAAAAAAGAGGAAATCTTATGTATAAAAACGAGCTCTTATCTACTAGGGATAAGAACTCACACTTGTTTACAATACAGAGGCATCTCCCACCTTGAAAATATGTCATGTGGACCCAACTTAGACCCTAGGTGATTAGACACCAACTGTCCAGCCCTGAACCCTGGATCCCAGACATAGAAACGACACAGTTCTTTACAACAGCCACAGAAAACAAATCCCATCATGGACATCCTTAATGCTGACGAGGAAAATGGGAACAACTTGACCTAAGAGCAAGTTATCCCACCTCACCAGTTAACCCTAAGACAAAATCAGAAGACTTGTCACCCTTTGGTTTATCCAAATGCCAAGATCGCGATTTACAGATGACTGGCTGACAGAACCATGACAGGACAGTATGTATCCTAGGACCAATAAAAAAAGCCCTAGTCTAGGGTTTGAGCTACGACCTGCACAACAACCATGATCTCTAGTTCCAGAGGTCTGTCTGAGACATTTGCAATGGAAATGGTCTTCTGAAAACATAATTTTATCTTTTCTTATTAGTATTATTCTATAGCTTTTTAAAGAAATGTCTAATTCCTTAACCGATTTTCATCAATGGATATTTTTTCTCAAGATAGGCTATTATAAGTTTCAAAGTAGTTATGAAAATTATAAATATATTATTATAATAAATTTTCATCTTTTGGGGATATAGTCTTGTTGTTGGTTGTTTTTAGCTTTGCAATGGCTGGATCATAGAGGGATTTCTATTGTTTTATATATTGACATATATTTGGTGGTAGCATCTCTCAATCCATACAGTGGAATTCAAAAGGCCATTGTAGCAATATTTTGCCAAATTAGGACAATAAATTTTGATGATCTAAGATAATAATACATATCAGGATACTTTGTGTTATCAGGGAAAACCTTATGATACTGAGAACCTCCAGAGTCTTTTCTGAAGCTTCATGAGAAAACATGTATAGGTGAAAGGAATTGAGGTTCAGGCAAAGCATGAATCTTAAACCCAATACAATCTCTCAGACTTATTAATTGTACAAAATAAAGTTTCTACACTATTTTCCATGGAGGTTAAAAAGTCAATAGTCTTAGCTATAATGATTGAAGTTCTTTTGATAACATAGTTGTGCCAGCTCTGGTTGTTCCTGGGTAATTTTTACATACTCCATTCTTACTGACTGGAAGTATTTTTCTATTGTTTTGACTGTATTTCCCTGAGAGTCTGTGATAAAGAATACATTTTATATGCTTTTGATCACAAACATGTCTTGTTCGAGAAAGTGTTTGTTGATTCTTAGTGTTTTTAAATAAGTTTGTTTTATATTAAGTTATATGACAACTTTATAAATCTTTGATTTATAAATCTTTGTGATTGCTTTACAAATCATTGTCAGTTGTATCTTATTCAAATATTTTCCTATTCAGCAGTGTGTCTTTATTTTAGCTGATTTTTAATGCAGAACCTGTCTCATTCATAATTATTTACTTGCTATTCACTTATTTAATTTGTTTAAAGACTACACATGACTGTCCGAGGGACCATGAAATTCTAAAAACTGTATTGTGCTTCTGTATACCTAGCATGGGATTTAGCCCTTTAATTTATCTCCTTGATCCCATAAAATTCTACATTTGATAGTCTACAGTGTGTTATTTTAGCCTTTGTTTGCTTTTCTGATGGAATCAACTCATTTAAGAGATTTCTGAATCCAACATCATGGAGAATTCTTCCTAAGTTTTACTTTATGCATTCATGTTTGGTTTTTGTTGCTGTTGTTGTAGTTGCTGTTGTTTGTTTTTTTGGGTCACACCTCACAGTGCTCAGAAGTTACTTTTGGCAGGTTTGGGTGACCATATGAGATGCCGAGATTTGAACTGGGGTCTGCCCTGTTGCCACGTGCAAGGCAAATGACTTACTCCAGCCCACATTCATGTATTTTTGATTAAAATAAACTATTAATATATTTTGAATTATTATTTATGGCATAAAATAGTTGCTTACTTTCTTTTTAATTAGTTTTCTTCTTTTATTTTTGAAAGTTTAGCAAATTGTGGCTAGCAAATTTTGCAGTTTACATTTACTTTTCTCTTCTTTCAGTTATATATCTAATTCCTATGTTGAAAATTACTTGTGATTCTCAATTCTACTCCTTAGTCTAAAATCTAAATTTATACCAGTGCCACATTGTTTTGATAATTACATCTTTACAGTTTATAGACAGGAATGAAAATACCTATTCCACTTATTTATTTATTTATTTATTTATTTATTTATTTATTTATTTATTTATTTTTGTTAGAATTGCATTACCAATTTAAGGAGTTTAAGAATATAACAAAAATTAATAGTGTTTTCATTTGTATACTTGATGAATATAATCAAAGTTTTAATAAACATTTTTATTTTTCTGAATTTTTATTTTTTATTCTGATATGGCTATTCTAACTGTAGCAATTCTAATCCATGAATAGGGACATGTTTTCCTTGTGTCCTCAACTATTTATTTTATAGTTTATAGTTTACTTTATCCTTTGGTTTTATAGTCAAAGTTGATACTCTTCAGGAGGTTTTCTTGGTTCTATTCTCTGGAGTGCACCTTAGAGGTGCTCAAAAAAGCAGAGTAATTGCAGGATTTCAAATGGGGTTTCCAGAAAACAAGATAAGCACATTAATCCTTATACAATTGTGCTAGCCCTATCATTTATTTTAATGATGTCTTACATATACAATATGTATACATAATATAAAATACTTACATAATACAAAATACCCTCCTTTGTTAAATTGGTATCGCCCATATTTTCTCATTTCTCGAGAAAATATTTACAATTCATCTCAATATTTTTAGATTGTTGTCTCATGATCCTTCACTTTATTTATTTATTTATTTATTTATTTATTTATTTATTGTTTTTTGAGTCACACTTGGCGGTACTCTTAGCAGGCACAGGAAACCAAATGGGATGGCAGGAATCTACCATCAGTGCTGGGTTGGCTGCAAGCAAGGCAAACACCCTGTGTCTCAGCCCCATGATCCTTCACTTTAAAATGAACAGAGTCTACATGAGTATTACAGAAATATATCTGAGCTCTTTTAAATAACTTTACCTTTAAGTGAAAGAAAAAGAGAATACATTTTGTTTGTTAACATTTTGTTTACCTTTTGTTATAAATCTAAATGAAATTAGTTTAGGTTGAAATTATGTTTCCAAAATCTGTTGTAATTATGTATAAAATCTACTCTGATAATTTTTATTGGCTATATTTAAAATCTGTTATTGACTCTATGTTATTGTGTTATTTTACACATGAATTTAAATATATATTGGAACACAAAGAAAATATATAGTAAATGCAAATACATTCTTACAGCATAAAATTTAAATATAGGTTAATGTATGCATATTAATTGCAAATAACAATATTAAATATGTATTTGATAACAAGTGATTCAAAAATTACTGTATTTCTATAAAATTAAAATAATTTTTCCTAAAATATGTTGTATTCAATATTATAGTAATTCAGACTGAAATTCTTAGTGAAGTTTTTATAAATATTTTTGTTTATTTGTTTTGTTTTTGAGCCACACCCAGCACTGCTTAGGAGTTACTCCCGGCTCTATACTTAGAAGTCACTCTGGCAGGCTTGGAGAACCATATGGGATGCTGGGGATCAAACTTGGGTCTATCCCAGGTTGGCCGTTTGCAAAACAAATGCCCTACCATTGTGCAATTGTTCCAGCTCCAAGAATTTTTAAATTTTTATGGCAAGAAGTTATTTGTCAAAATTATCACAGTATTTTTGAAATTCAATATGTAACTTGCAAAAAATTAACTTTACTAAATATATTTCCTCATTACTAAATGTATTTCCACTTCTTTGCATTCTGCTCATTGCAAGTAATTTGTTAAATTTGTTCTTTTTTTGAGTGCATTTGTTCATTAAGCTTTAACACATTGCCTATGTATTCACCACAAAGAATGTAGTTTCTCTCAGTTTAATCAAAAGTTGCATGGTCCTAGGGTACCTGCTTTATTATGTTCCTTTTTACATCTCATTAACTTCCTCTAATTGACACTAGTACTCAACATATACTTTTTGTGTTACTGTTGCCATGTAGCAACATATTCTACCCCTCATGAGTGCTCTGGCAGCTTCTCACAAAAAACCCATGGTGGTTCCTTGGTTTTTATTGATATTAATTTATTCTGAAATAGTCTTCATCTGTTCCACAAATGCTGCCGATTTAATTAGAGAGTTGTTAAATCTCCATACTTCAGATCTTCTATAATTTAGTGTATCACTAGAGACATTGACACCAGGAAATTACTAAGCAAAGTTAGATTTTCAATAACAGATGGTTACATGCTTCAACATATCTCGTATTATTTTAATAATCAGAAGTCATTCATCAATAAAACATAAATCAAATAAATCAGGTCCTATACCTATTTATAAGTACTCTAATTTCTAAAGTAATGCAAAATTACATATAAAAGATTGCCCATGCAAGGCTTCACTCTGCAAATTGCTGTGTTTTGCTTTTAAGTGTTACATATATTATGAGCTATATGAGAATGTAACTTATCTAGATACAACATAACTTGTCAGTCTCTATAAAAATTTAACTATTACTTGGAGGATATCTTAGAATAGCATCAAATAATTTTGGTCGTGATTAATCTAGATGTGCTAAATGGGACAAGTATCATTCCCTTTTATTCTCTGCACTAGAATAGAGGTACAAGCTTGAAGTGTTTATATCCTGGCCATTAACTATGGTATCAAAATCTTAAGGTGACTGTGGAACACCAGTGCTATAACAGTTGGTGTACTAGGCAGGTATCAGTAAGATTTAAGTTCAGGGATTAGGTATGTTAGGCATTTTACCTGTACTAAAGATATCCCAAACTTTTTTTTAATTTTGACATTAAGATACATCTCTATTTTGGTTCTCAATATCATATTTATTTCTGTGTAATAAGTATACTTATGTACATGATTTTTTTTCTATTAAGACATGTACACAATATTGAGGCCAGAGTGGTGGCACAAGCTGTAAGGCATCTGCTTTTTGCACGCTAGCCTAGGATAGATGGCAGTTCGATTTCCCAGCATATCATATGGTCCCCCAAGCTTGGAGCAATTTCTGAGCGCATACCCAAGAGTAATCCCTGAACATCAAAGGGTGTGGCCCAAAACCAAAAAAATGTACACAATATTATGAAAAATAAATATAGAAACCTAAAATTAGTATGATAGTATTTTATTTTAAATTATAAAGAATTAAATAGCTCAAAACTGAAAACAAATGTAATAGTTTTGCATTGGTATGTATATAGTCATCTATTTTGCAATTATTATTTGTGATAATTGATTTTATATAACATATTTTAACAGACAAATGTATATCAAGTGTCTTTATTTTTCCATTTTTGCTATAATACTATCATTAATTTTATAAATTATAGCAGATTAAGTTATGAAGAGAGCTACTAAAGTTTCTTCCTTTTTCAATTGAAATTACTATCATTCTAAAGTATACTTTAAATCTAATTAATATGGTACATTATTTTGTTGTTTGTTTTGTATTTTGGCTTTTGGAAAACAGCCAGCAGAGAGCATTCCAGGGTTACTTGTGACTCTGTGCTCAGAAATCGCTTCTGGCCGGCTCTGCGGACCATATGGGATGCTGGGATTGAAACTGAATAGGCCACATGCAAGGCAAACGCCATACCCACTGTGCTATAGCTCTTATTTGGAAATTTTTTTATTTAAAAAATGATATTAAGATATTTTAATGTTTAAATATATAATATATACTTATATATTATATAAAACATATATTTAAATGTTTTATTTATATATACAAGTATATACCTGCCTATATAATTATTTGGAGTAATTTCTTTCCTTAGCCCTGCATTTATTTATTCCTAATATTTATTTGGGCACTTACTTTTTCTTAAATTATGATAGTAAATATCATAGAGAGTTTTATTAAACAAATATTTACAAAGAATGTCATGAGAGAAAAGAAAGAAAAAAATATTTTTTAAATATAGAACACCAGCTCAGAGTCCAAGTCACTTAGGAAAAAAGGCACAATTACAATTATCTTTTCTAGGGATAACATTGCCTTATAAGAAATAAAAAAAACATTTATTTTTTTGGTTTTGGTTTTGGGGCCAAGCCAGCATGTTCAATAGTTACTTCTGGTTCTGTATTCAGTAATCACAACTAATGGGCTGACGACAACCTAGGTTATGCTAGGAATAAGCCCAGGTAACTACTTGCAGACAAGGCCCTACACACCATAATATAGCTCCTGTTTAACAAACTTCTTAATTTTCAACACTTCTTTTGGGGGGGGGGGGTCCATAGCCGGATGAACTCAGGGTTTACTCCTGGATCTGCACTCACAAAATATACCTAGCTGTCTCGGGGGATCTATGGGGCCCTGGGATTTGAACCACCTGCTACATGCAGGGCAAAAGCCCACCCTCTGTGTTATCTCTCGAGCCCCAATTTTCTTCATTTCTTAGACTTTATTCTCTCCCTGTTTCTGTAGCTGTATTTGTCTCCATATTTTTCCCTCCCCTCCCCTCCCTTCTTCTCCCCTCCTCTCACCACTCCTCCCCCTCCTTCCGTCTCCTTCCTGCTCCTCTTTCCCCTCCTTTTGCTCTTCTACCCTCCCCTTCCTTCCCCTTCTCTCCTCTCCTTTTCTCTTCTCTCCCCATTTTCCCCTCCCTCCCCTCTCCTCCCCTCCTCTCCTCTTCCCTGTTCATCTTCTCCCCTCCCCTCCCCTTTATTTCCCTCTTCTCCTGTCCTCCCCTCTCCTCTCCTCCTCACAGCTCCCCTTCTCTCCCCTCTGCTCTCTCTCCTCCCCTCCTCTCCTGTCTTCCCCTCCTCTCCTCTCTCCTCTAGTCTCCCCACATCTCCTCCCCTCCTCTGCTCCCCTCCTCTCCCCTCTCCTCCTATCTTCTTCTCCCCTTCCCTCTTCTCCTCTCCCTCACTTCTCCTCCTCTCCACTTCTCTCCTCTCTCTTCTCCTCCCCTCCACTCTCCTCCCCTCCCCTCTCCACCCTTCCCTCCACTCTCCTTCATGCCTGCACCCTTCCCTCCCCTCTTGTCTCCCCTACTGCAGTCTCCTCTCACCACTCCTCCCTCTACCTCTCCCCTCTCCTTTCCTCTTTCCTCAAGCACTGCTTGCAATCTAGTTATAGAATAATATTAAAAACATGACTTCAAGGAAATACACAAAAGATACTTTCTGATAGATCACTCTATGACCACAGTTATGTATATATCACAACTCTTGTTATTAACAGATAAACTAATTGAGAATATTTGACCCTCATCATTAGAATAAAGGGGAATATGAATCCAAACTTATAAAAAGGTTAAAAATGTTTCTTGCAAAGGGCTGCCAAGCCTAGCTGCTTTCTGGACAGTTATTCTCTGGACAAGTCTGTCTTATTCTCTCCTCTCTGTCATGGACAGAGCTAATAATGTTTTTTCAACATGATTTTATCATGATAATTGCCATATTATGTGTCTTCACATTAAAAAGTACCAAAAAATTAGAAACTGTTGTAATAATCTAAAATTAGTGTAAAATAATAGGTAATAGATTGAAAAAGTACAGTTTATTGATTTCTTTCATTTGCTGCTTTTTGACCTTGTACTGTATATAAAAGATATTAATATTAACCTAAAATTACTGGAAGAAATTAATACTTAGAACTTCTGGGAATGATGTCAAAGTGTTGATTAATAACTATTAGCTAATACAATTGTATCATTATGCAGCACTTGACATTCCCAAAAAGCACAATTTTAAAAGAGAACAAATTAGTAAAGGCTCAAGATGCATGCATTTATTATATATTATGATATGACAAACTATAAAATATTAAATACTAGGATTGCCTAAAGAGTTTCTTGATAGTTTCTAGCTAGATGTACAGTATTCAATTCCCAAAAACAATACTAAAATATCAAATATGTACACTAGAAAGATATTTATTATTTCTTTTGATACTTATTTAAATACATATGTTTTGATATACAACTATCTAAGTATAACATGATATAAATGAATGTTTCTTTATCGAATATTAACTTCAGTATCTTCTGTCACAAAAGATATGGAATATCTTATTAAAATTTAACAATAGTTGATAAAATTGAACTAATATTTTCATAGAATAATTTTATTAAAGGGGCTATCAATATAGTATAGCAGGTATGGTACTTGCTTTGTAAGTATCTGACTTAAATTCTATCCCAGGAATATTATATATTCCTTCAAGGTCACCAGAATAAATCCTGAGCTGGAAGTAACCCCTGAGCATCCCTAAATGTGACCCAAAAACATAAACAAAGATATATGATAAAGAGTATATATATATATATATATATATATATATATATATATATAAAGAGTATATCAACATAGTGTCATGATTCTCCTGTGTTCATTATATATGTTATATAAACATATATGTATATATGATGTTCATAATTTTTTTATTCAATCATGTCCAGTCTCTATTAAAGTATTTATTCTGACTTTAATCCAAAGAGTTCGAAGTCTAGGAGTAATTTATAGATATTTTCGTTTGTTTTGGGGCCACACCCAGTGACGCTCAGTGGTTACTCCTGGCTATACACTCAAAAGTCCCTCTAGCTTGGGGAACCCTATGGGATGTTGGGGGATTGAACCATGGTCTGTCCTAGGTCAGACATGTGCAAGGCAAATGTCCTACCTCTGCAGTACTGCTCTGGCCCCTTCATATATTCTTTATGTCAAGAAATAGTGAGTCACTGGCCAGGGGAGATCAAGGTAAATGAATATGTATCTTGTCGGCCAACATCCTATCCTGACTTGTCTGAAGCTGGTATAATTTTAGTGTCTCATATACTTGTGCAAAATAAATTTACCTTTCTTTTCTAATTCTCTGAACCAATTCAGGAAGCACAAAACTTCCATAGATATTTTCATAAAAGGACATCAGCAAAATAAACTTAGCTAAATTAAATTAAAACAAAAATCAATTATTTAAGTTTCTTTTATTACATAGTTAAATTAAAATAAGTTTGCAAATGTGTTTATTCATAACCCTTGTATAAATATTGCAGGCATATAAATGATAAAATGTTTATTGTATCTTTATAACATATCCTTTGGGTCATCAGAGATATCTGATGATGATCTTCATTCTCTGTGCATGTTGTTTGTCTGTGAGGTTTCCCCATTGTCACGCTTGTAGTGTGATTTTTCCTGAATGTTATGGTGGGGTTCATTTGTTAGAAAGAGAGCGAGGCCACAATGTGTGCTCTTCTGGAGCTTCTAGGAGAGTTCTTGCTGCGTCTTTCTTGGCCTTCTCAGGAGAGTTTCAGGAGACAGAAGAGAAGAAGAGAAACACGCAAAGGCGAAAAGGTCCTCTCAGTCTCTCCCACTTACTAAGCTCACAGCAGGGACAGAGCCCTCCCTACTGCCTCACAGACAAAAAAAGCTACCTTTTTGTTCATAACATTTTCTTGATAAAAATCAAAAGCCAAGAAATATATGAATACAACTTTAGGATAAAAAAATCAGTGTCGGAGCCAGAGAGATAGCATGGAGGTAAGGCATTTTGCCTTTCATTCAGAAGGATAGTGGTTTGAATCCCAGCATCCCATATGGTCCTCTGTGCCTACCACTGAAATTTTCTGAGCATAGAGCCAGGAGTAACTCTGAGCACTGCCGGGTGTGACCCAAAAACCAAAAAACAGCAACAACAACAACAACAAAACCAGTGTCAAATCTGAGCAGTTAGGATAAATGCAGACTAAAAGTCAAAGGAAGAGAAACAATAACTATAGGCAGTTGCTTACCTGAAAAAGAGAGATA
Source organism: Suncus etruscus (assembly GCF_024139225.1). NCBI lineage: Eukaryota > Metazoa > Chordata > Mammalia > Eulipotyphla > Soricidae > Suncus > Suncus etruscus. The sequence goes on from NC_064855.1 coordinate 74,724,358, forward strand.
GCTAATATTGTCAGTAAGTCAACATAGACTTTAAAGTTAATAAAACACTCTAAGGAAGGAATCTCCATTTTTTGTTGATGAAGAAATTGATGCATCAATAATTCACACTTCTAAACATATATCACATACAAAAAGGTCATCAAAATAATTTAAACAGTTCATATATATATGATGAAAGATATTTATAGTAAGACTTCGTTACTAGAAAATGTTTTTAGTAGTGACCACTCTGTAACTGCTTTATAGATCAACTAGGCAAAACCTCAAAAAAAAAAAAAATACTGGCCTTGAAAAAAAAGCAAAGAAAGAGATGTGCCTAATATACATGTGTAGGACCCGTGATTCCTAAAATATTAAGTACACTTTTTTTCTACAATGAAAGTGTGTAATTCTCTAAGATATAATATAGAAAAAATTAATAACAATCCACTTGAAACCATGATGTTTTGAAATAAAAATAATCACGGAATGGGGGAAACTATTCAAATAATTGTAAACTAAAAAGATATAAACTAATAAAAATATCTCTACACAAACTCAGACCCTTTTCACAACCTGAGAAAAATTTATATTACTTTAAATTCACCTACACTTCATATATAAGAAATAATGTGATATATAGAAGACTCCATGGTTAATATATTTGTAAAATTTTAGAAGACATTTATATTTTGTATCATGTAAATCACTTTTCTTTTTTGCATTTGAATAAAAATATAAAATAATATTTTGATGATATGATTATAAAACAAGGTATATTTATAAAACAATTTAGCTGTTCATTCTAAGATATTAAATTATTTCTAAGATAGATAAAAGTGTAAAATAATAATATTAAAAACTTGACAGTACTAAAAAGAATTCAGTTTTGTCTGCCTTAACAGGTGACAAGTCTAAGCTCTTTTATTTTCATTCCAATTCCCAGAGCACCATTCAAGTATATATAGCCTTATAAAAGCAGTAATAATCTGGGAAGTTTTCCAGATTCATTTTTAAGGAGGAGAATAGCTCAATTTGAACTCTATTTTCTAGGGCACTTACTTCTTTCATTATGATTTGAATCTTCTGTGTAATACTGTCTCTTCTCTTCCATGGGTAGAACAAAGGCATCTCTATTGTGTGCATTCCGTTGTCACTTTAGTGCAGCATTCTATAGTGTATGCCTGTGTGCAGGAAAGAATCCAAACCCTACATTGAATATCAATCCATAGAATACAATATAGTAACTCAATTTGAGAATAATTCATTTTGCTTTCTTTCATAGAAAGCTGGTCAATGAGAATTTCTTCATTTCTAAAATTAGTACCATCCCCCTCACATTCCAAAATGTATCTTGTAAAATATAAAGCAATAAAAACTAAAGTAAAAAATGCACATCTATGGGGCCGGAGAAATAGCATGGAAGTATGGCATTTGTCTTGCAGGCAGAAGGATGGTGGTTCAAATCCCGGCATCCTGTATGGTCCTCCAAGCCTGACAGGAACGATTTCTGAGCGAAGAACCTGGAGTAACCCTGAGTGCTAATGGTGTGAATCAAAAATAAATAAATAAATAAATAAATAAATAAATAAATAAATAAATATATAAATGCATAGCACAGTGGTGTTTGCCTTGCAAGCTGCCGATCCAGGACCTACGGAGGTTGGTTCAAATCCCAGCATACCATATGGTCCCCCGTACCTGCCAGGAGCTATTTCTGAGCAGATAGCCAGGAGTAACCATTGAGCATAGCCGGGTGTGGCCCAAAAATCAAAAAAAAAATTTTTATTTATTTAGGAGATCAACTGTCACAAAATTTCAATTCAGTCACAATTTAGGGAAAAGGGACTGGGCAACAACCATTACTCTACAAACTTAAAATGTTTAAAGTTACATTTAACTCTTGTGTTTATTAAAAGAGAATGCTTTCTTACTTTTTGATTGTATTAGAATTTAATTTGTTGTAATTTGTACTTAAACTTTAAATTTACAGAGTTAAGTGCAAATATTCTAACATTTCCTTTTTAAATGTTATTTTATTTAATGTTTTATAATAATATAAAGACATTTTCTTTGTTACTACTTGAAAAAGAAGCATTGTAATAAAAGATTATTCTTGATGACTCTGAATTTACCCATAGATCTAATTACTTAGTAGTACAAAAAACAAATAGTCAAAACATTTCTGAATTTTAACTCTAACCTTAAAGTTACTCCCAAACATGACATTTTATACAGATTCTATGACTTTTAAATTTTAACACACTGTTCATTAGCTCAAAAAATTTCTTTTTTTGAGAATATAAGTTAACAGTACTCATATTTGCGATTAAATTTATGGATGATGGATAACTTACTATTATGTTGATTCTATTCTGAAATAAGGTATAAGCATAGTAATTTTGGGACATACAAAGGTACTTAAGCAATGCAAAAAAAGACAAAAAAAAATCTCACTAAATAGATTTTAGAAAGGAGAAAAGGAGACAACTAAAATCCATATCAGTTGCCTAACCTAAAAAAAAGAATGTATTGTGAATGAATAATATTGAATCATTATCAAATCTCCCATATAGAAATTAAATTTTATTTAAATGTTTCTCTGAAATCTGTATACATAATTCCCTATGCTGTAGTATAGAACATGCATGATAATTATATTTCAGAATAATACATATTTGGAGGAACACGTAAAAGTATAAAATAAAACATAACACTCTAAATATGTGATGTTTAATAGTCATCATATAAACTTTAAAACATGCATACTTTATTATGATATGGTGAAAATAATAAGCCTATGGAATTTCTAATTTTATGGCCAAATCTAACCAAAAGAAAACAAAAATCAGGAAATGCCAATTGAAGGACTTGATATAAGCTATTTGACTATCCCTTCTGAAAAGTAACTGCCATCAGAGTAAGGAATATCTGAAGATTTTCATATCTGAGTAGAGTGAAGGAAAATATGGTAAATAGATTTAATGTGCCATGTTATCACAAAAGAGCTTTAAGTAAAGCTTTATTATCTGACTTCAGTAATCTTACATAACAAATTGTGTAATAATATGTAATATTAAGTAACAAATATGTTTATCTATAAGTATACTTCTATATTTTACTTACATATTATATTATGTTATAATGTATTATTCATAATATAAACATATATAACATATTGTTATTGTACAATTTTATTTTAATAATACATATTATAATGAGTTGGACTTGAAGTTTATCTTAGAAAATATTTTTTCTTCTTTATTTATATATTTACAATATATACATTTTTAAAATATAAATTTAATCTGTGCAGTTGTAATAACTCGCAAAACTTACTGATAAAATTTTCATAAATACAGTGATATCTACTCTCTAATTTTAATATGTAATTGTTGGTAATTAAGTGTTCTATATTTTTAATCAAACTAATTGCTTAATTAATTGAACTTAGAAAATGATTGATTGTAATTGATTATCTATATAAATTTTTTCAATAAAAATTATTGCTTTTTAGGAAATATATTCCACTCTCCTTTATACTCATTCTTTCTAAATTATTTCTTTTCTTCATATGAAATACTGTTAGTTTCCAAGATATTTTTGATATTATCATGAACATGGATATCACTCACCACTGACGATTAAACTAATTGAGGGTCACTTTTAGGACCTGTTAGTATAGTGCTGATTTGATTTAGTGGTGTTTTGTGGTGGGTTCCAAGACCTTTACCAAGTGCTCTGGATAGTATGCACTTGGTATTGGATTCCATCCCATTAAACTCTTTTCTAAACTATTTCTAAACTATTTTACTTTTGTTAAAGTTTGCTACCTATTTTATACCTTCCTTTTTTAAAACACATAACTTAGTGCTATGCTTTTCTTTTCATATGTATACTAATTGTATTTGAAATATTTTAAGAAATTTTCTTTTCAAATTTATTTCCTGTATATATTTTAGTTTTTGAACTAGAGAGACAAGCAGGTGGAATGATCCTTGGCAACAAATTTTGAAAAGCTAGAACTCTAAGCTAGATCTGAAGAAGAGTTAGTCTACAGTGAGCCCAATGGGACACAGGACTGCTGGAACTACTTTGAAATCAGTATCTTAGAAACAAAGGCTTCGTAGTTAAGGCTATGAAATGTACCAGAACAATAAATGCATTCAGATAGATAAGACAACAGTGGAGAAAAAGCCTAATAAGAATAGGATCACCCAAATTTAAAATATCTCTTGATAATATATTAGCCAGGAATTGTATTTGAAAAGAGGTAGACTGTAATAAAAGTCATGACCCTTCCTCCAAAGCAATTTATATTTCTCTCACTCACCTCACTGTCTCTTTGTATCTCTCTTTCCCTCTCTTTTTCTGGAAAAGACTTTTTTCTCTTTTGAATGTGTTTCTTTATCCTCAATACTATTTTCTTTTATAAAATAAAATACTGTGACTTCCTTATTGCCTTAGCCTAAAATACTTTAAAAATACTTAGGAAATCTGAATGTAGGTCACGATCAACTTTTCCCCACCCTACGAAGGACATAATGTTGCCTCAGGTTGACAAGCATTGGATCTCAACACATTGCATGGAAATTGAAGAGCAATTGACTTGCCTATGGCCAGCCACAGTTTAATCCTCAGCTACAGATCATTCTCAGCACCACATTGAGCCTTTGAACTCAGAGCGGGGAATAGCTACATTATTTGGCTGTGACCCAATCTAGACCATGCAAAGAAAGTATGGGTGGTAGAGATCCCCTGCTCTTTAGATCAATTGTGTCTCAAGTGTCATTTGGCAATGACTTAGTTATCTCCTAGGAAGATTAATAAATAAAACTGTCCGTGGATACTTTCCCCCCTCCCACCTCAAATAAATCCTTACTCAATTTAGATGGATTCTTTAGTGATATACAAAAATCACGTACAACGATAAACTGTTTTGAAATCCAAGTGAAGGAGATACCTATTCAAAGAAAAATTCTGAGGAACCTGTGAAAGTCCCTTTGCCTCTTAAAAATTATGGCAATAGAATATGGGAACAGAAATCTATTCTCATTCCCAGGAGCATTGCAATTTATCACTCTGCGAGCTGTACTTTTCCAGCAAAGAAATATATAAATTTCACCTTGGAGGAATTAGCTGAGCTGCATTTTGTGAATTTGTAATGTGTGCATGCATCCTGACTCTACTATTTTATTAGTGTGAATCATGAGCAGTCAATTCTTTACTTTATTTCTTAGTCTTCTACATCTTCCACTCAAAAAAGACCTTTAAAAGTCACCTAAAAAAAAGGATGTGGATCCCTTGAGACTAGTAAATCTCGAATCCGTATCTGATTTGTTACAACGTTAAAAATCTTTTTCTGACAAGCTTAAAGCTTTCTATGAAACCTCTTTATAAAATGTCCTTTTATAAAGGTCTTATATCAGGATAAGGATTTAAATTATATTTAATTTTAAATATAGCAAAATGCGATACCATCTGAGATGAGAAGATATTGATTAGTTTCATATTAACTTTTATAATGTAATCTCACATCATAAAATCATTTGTAAGTTTTCTCAGTAAAATCTTTATTAAAGTTTTAAAAATATATTTATTTAAAAATCTCTATGAATAGATTCTTAAATTATAATTTCAGAGTAAGATGTCATTTTATAATTGTCTTCGCAAAGTGACAAAAATATTTCTTGCAGTGAAGCTATATATGTATAACAGTAAATATAAAAGTCGTTAGGAAATATTTTAAGTTCCTTAGTATTAATTAATATAGGCAGTCAATATACAGACATAAGTAAAATAAATTGTCATTAGTATATTTCATCATTAATTTGTATCTTATTATCTTGAACAGTCTTATCTGTGTGCATGTTTGTGTTTAATTTTAAGAACACAGGTTTATAAATATTTGGTCAACTCAATTTACTTACTGTGAATCTGAATCAGCTAAATATTATCGCAACTTTATATTATTAGTAAATACATACTATAAACAACAATTTAATGTTTTGAATATAAGAATGAATATTTTTTCATATAATTATTTTCTCAATTTTCTTTCTATACTGACATGATCATTTGTGCTTCTAAAATTAAACATTTTGTAGACTAATTATTAGCATACTCAGTGTTATTTAAATTAAAATACTAATTTAGAGATTATATTATTGTAATTAAATTAATTACATATGAAAATCAGATAAAATGAAGTATGAAAAATAGAAATGAAATAAAACACTTTCATGACTAAAGTTACACTTGGGACTCCTTAATTATCTATAAAAGCATGTATAAATAAGAAATACTAAATTAAAAAAAATTATATCACATACTCATGATGACAATTAGCATTTAGGGTAAAGATTCTATGTGGTATACATCAATAAAATTATGTACTGTTTTGTACTAAATGTAATTTCTGGTCACTTGACTTTCATAGTTTATGCTTTAGTTAAAATTTTTAGACTTTAAGGAGAAAGTTATTTAGTTAAAATTTTTAGACTTTAAGGAGAAAGTTAGTATCTTTTAAATACTATTTTAGATACTATTAGACTATTTTTTCAAATTCTATAATAAATATTATATAATATATAGATATTCTTTTCTACTTTTCAGATGTCAATAATTTATATTGTGCAAAATAAAATAATGCATACTCGTTATACTAAAATTTTATTATAATATTAATTAATTTACTACTCTACTTAGTTTTTGCTTATGTAATTTTTCCTTTTTGTCTCATCACATTAATCTGGGTTTTTATTCAAGAAATCATTAAATTGCATATAAGGTAAATCACATTAAGTTTTCACACCATATAAAGTTTGGGGTTACATTACTCTTAGAACACCTGGACAAGACAAAAGTCACCAAGAATCAGATAGAGACTAAAAGTGCTGGTAAAAAAAAAAGTACAACAAAGGGAAGAGAGCACTAATGATGTCCTTTATGTGCATCAATGTGTGTTAATCAAATTATTCCATAGCTTTGTGTGAATGTTCTAATTTAATTACTAATAACACATTTCCTGTATTGCCCAGATACTTCCCTATGTTGTAACAGAATTCAAAGTTAGTCATATTATGCAATATTCATAATGATTTGCAATTTTATTTTTATTACACACAATATACACACACACACATATATATATATATTTGGGAATAAATTTACCACAACCATTTGTGCTTCAGAGAATAAACCTGACCTAGTTTGCAATTTTAAAAGACATTTTATGTCTTTTAAATGACATATTTTTATTAAGCATACTTTAAATTTTCTAGATTAACCAAATACTATTATCCAATACATCTGTAAAGGCTGAGAGTACATTTTAATGTTTATATATGTCTTACATTTAACATATCTTATCTATAAAGTTATTGTTTTTGGTTAGGATGTCTCAAATCTCAAAGAAATATACAGAACTATTCCAAAATTAAATATTTAAATTTCAGTCTAGAAGGTATTTTTTACTTATAGAAGGTATCTAGAAACAATTGAATGTAAAATGATAGGTGCCTTTTTATATCTGGTATTGATATAACAATCTTTCAGAAAATTTTACAAAAATAAATATGAAATAAAAAATGAAAATATAAAATACCTAAAATATTTTAATCTTAAAACTACTTTTTCAAAATAATATTAAAAAATAAATTTTAGTTTTACAACTATCAATGTTATAGTGTTATTACAGTGATATTATTATCAATTTTTGCAAAATAAATTAAATGTGTACAATAAAGATAGACACACAAAGAAAATCTGAGTTGGAATAATAAATATACTGATAGTTCTCTTTAATGTTTATAATATTAAATTATTATACCTATACATACAGAAATATTGTAGTTATATTTTGGAATAGTTTTATTTTATTTTTCCTCTTATTTAGGCACAATTTATTTCACAACAATTAAAAATTATTACACCATGCATTTGTTCAGTGTACCTCCAAGTTCTTTTAAACCTGAAGCTTTATTGTGCGCTATAAGACTATTTTAAGCAGTAGTGAAATATTACTGGTACTTCTTAACCTACATGTTTTTTTATAAACATATAATTTTTATTTTGATCATAGTGACTTACATATCTTTCACAGTAATATTTTAGGTACATATTAACATTAAATCAGGGGAATTCCCATAGCCAATCCTGTCCTCCATCCACCCCCGTTCCCATTCTGCATCCCATATCCCCCACCCTCATCCCCAGGCCGCTAGAATGAATGGTCCCCTCTGTGTCTAGCTTACTACTTAGTGATCGTACAACTGTTTGGTCTTGGTACCCTCCATTATTTCCCCCTCTATTTGAGAGGCGAAACTAGATCAAGTTCTGTGGTTTGGGTTGAAGAAAGGAAAAGCAATAAAATGGGTAAAACTCAAATAAGCCAAAAATGGGTGGAGTCCTTCTAGAGGCTTTTCACTTCAATTTGAGAGAGGGAAGGGAAAAAGGAATTGAGACACCACAACAATACAAAAAGAAATATCAAATAAAATAGCCAGTGAGCACTACAGCAATAAAGACAAGCACCACATAATAGCCACAGTCTTGACATAAAAATATGACAGAGTGCAAAAAAGAGAAAAACAAACAAACAAAAAAGAAGAGAAAGAAAATATGGAAACAACAACTTCAATATCCACACCAAAATAAAGGAGTCAAAAATAAATAAATAAAAAAGATTGTTTTGTGCTTTTTTTTTCCTGCATAGGCACAGTAAATGTTGGGGACATTTGAAAGGGAATTCTCTTGACCTAAGAGACACAGAGTTTCTTCACCCTTGAAGTACACTGTCATGGGATTAACTATACACTCCTTGCATGTTCATTTACTCTTCCCTCTTCTCTCCTCGGTGCTTTTGTGGCGTATGAAAACTTCTGCTCCCTCATGGGTGATAAAATCAAACCTCTGTATCTAGTGATCTTGGTATCTGCACAGGTCAAGGAATGGAACTTATGATGCAGTCTTTCTTTGTGGTTCTAGAAGTCCTTGTTCCTTCATTGTCCTTTTAATCTCTCTTCTGTAGTTGGTGGTCTTAGTCATTGCGCTGATCCTAGGATGGAGCCTGGGATAGTCTTTTGTTATGTTTCCAGAAGACCTGTTCAGTTGCAATGGTCTCAGTCAGACCTCTCGAATTAGAGATCTTGGTTGTTGTACAGATGTAGAGCAAAACCTAGACTAGGGCTTTTTTATTGGTCCCAGGATACATAATGCCCAGTTATGGTTGTAACAGCCAGTCATCTGTAGATAGCGATCTTGGCTTTTGCACAGATCGAAGGGTAACGCGTCTTCTGATTTTGTCTTATCACTAGCTGGTAAGATAGGACAACCTGCTCTTAGATCAAGTTGATCCCATTTCCTCGTTGTCAGGATGTCATATAAGAACTGACACTTGTTGGTGCCAGAGGAGTATTAAGGATGCCCCGGAGGGGATTTGGTTCCTGGAGCTGTTGTAGAGAACTGTGTTGTTTCTATGTCTGGGATCCAGGGTTTAAGGTTGAACTGTTGGTCGGTGTGTAATCACCTGGGGTCTAAGTTGGGTCCACATGACATATCTTCAAGGTGGGAGAAGCTCCTGTATTGTAAAAAAAAAAAAACAAACAAAAAAATGTGAGTTCTTATTCCTAGTAGATAAGAGCTTGTAAGTAGGATTTCCCCCTTTTTTTAGTATGCCTTTGCATGAAGAAATGGTGCTACATTATATTGCTGGTGCATTTGGGGGTGGAAAGAGAAAAAAATAGAAACAAGACAAAAATAAAAATATATATGTGCATATATATATAAAATAGTTTTATTTTTTAAATGAATATTTCAAACATTCTAGATCTCAGGCAGTATTAAAATCTAAATCAAATCATTATATGTCTAAAGTAATCTAAAATTAAGTTTTATAAATTTTTATTTAAAGTACTCTCCATTAAAATAAATATAGTCAGATCTTTTGTTTGTTGTTTCTTTTTGTTTGTTTGTTTGTTTGTTTGTTTTTGGCCACACCTGGCTTTGTTCTGGGATTATTCCTGCCTCTGCACTCAGAAATTGCTTCTGGCTTGGGGGACCATATGGAATGTCATAGATCAAGTCCATGTTCGTTCTGGGTCAGCTATGTGCAAGGTAAACACCCTATCACTATGCTACCACTCCAGCCCAAATATAACCAGATCTTTAACAGAAACATTTGATCTTAAAACAGTGACTTTTTAATTCCTGTCATTATTTTATTATAATAAAGTAAATTTTACACATGGCAAATGGTATTGAAGTTTCAATCATGTATTTTGTAATGACATTGTTTAGAACAATAACTTTACTTGATCAATTTGCTAGCTTGTTACTGTGAATAGAACAAGACTGTCAATCTACTCATAATATTTTGTACCTAATCATTTATAAATCTAATTCAATACAAATAACAATGTATTTGACATAAGTAGTCTATGCTCTTTGCTTCTCTTTAAAAGTAAAACTATTGAGCAATGAAAAACTCACTCTTGCATTTATAGAGTATTGGTGTAACTGAGCCGAGTTTCAGTCATCTATTTTCAAGAGCCTTAATAATATCCAAGTTAGATGTATTATGCATTTATTATTAATTTTCTCATGGAGACTTATATAGCCAGATATATTCATTAATAATTCATATAACCTATGCAAAGTAATTTTGAGTAATAAAAGTATAGTAGAAATATTGAAACAGACATGCTATATAAACCAAAATATATGCATATTTATAAATATAGATAATATTCTTAGTCTAAATATATAAAACCTATTTTGGGAATTAAAATTTTTGGATATAATAGGTTTATAAAACATGCAATATTTATAAACTTACATTTCTGTTAGTGGGCAATTGACCAAGGCAATGATATCTTTATTAATAGAAATATTCAGTTATATTTCTTGAATGCAAAATATCACATACACAGATGACTAATTGGACTCTAGATCTGAAATATGCTTAGAATTCTAATATATATCAAAGTGCATTGAGCATTAATAAAACATTTATTTTCACAATAAAATACATGCTTTTTCTTATATTTCTTACTCTATATAACAACAAAACAAAAACAAGATAATTAGACAATACAACATAGACTCAATTCCTCAGTCAACTCTAAACTTGAGCTCACTTCCTGTACCTATATCAATATCACTTCAGTGAAATATCATGGGAAATAATAAACATATTTATACAACTACTGGCTTTAGAGATGTTTGGCAGGTCTAAGGATAAATGTTGACAGGAAAATAAATTAAGTTTTTTTTTGAATTTTATGACTGGTTTTAAATCAATTATATTACCTAAACATTCAATAATATTACCTCCTATTAAATTTCATTATCTCATATTAAGTAGATATATTTAGATAAAAATAAACACAATTTTAAACAAAGTAAATTTACATTATTACAAGTGTGTGACATTAATCTGGATAAGTAATTCCTTTTTTTCACAGCTGAAAATATCTTCACCCATGACCTCGATAATGTCTTTTAGTTATTTATTTACTTCTTCATTTTAGTAAAACAAGATGGCCTTTATTAAATTTAAAAGAAAGATAAAGGAAACTAAGTATGGAAAAAGTAAAGAGATATAGAGAGAAGCAGTGAGATACATGGAATAACATGGGCTTGAATAGCAAGCCTGGTATTCTAATTTTCAGAGTAAAAGGTATTATGTATGTAAGTATCATAGAAAATATAGAGAGGAAATAATCACAGAGTCCTACAACTTTTGTAATTTCCTAAGACTCTCACCTCTTAAGAAATCTCAGAATGTTTAGTTTCTTTGTGACAGAAGCATGAATGAATACATTATGTATGCCTCTTTATTAAATCTAACAATAGCTCAGCTATCAAGAGCAGAGAAAGATACATATTGTGAGAGAATCAAGTTATTATGGAAATTTATATAAATTTATAAGTTATGATATCTTAGATCATATTTTAGAGGTTCTACTCTGTCACCAAGGTCTTGGCTAATGGGAGAGATGTTGAGATTGAATGAGCCTCTTTGTTAACATGCCTTGTTCGTACTTGTATTTATTTCGTATTTTCATCCAGTTTTAAATGGGGCTGCAAATAATCAAAGTTGCTACAGAAGATTTCTACTTCCACATCATCCTTCAAAATAACAGAATCTTTTTTGAACCTAAATTTTTTAGTTTTTGTATTTTGGTGCAGCCCAGCTTTGCTTATTAGACTTACGCCTCGTTTTTCATTCGGGAATGGTTCCTGGTAGTACCTGGAGGACCAAAAGCAGTGCTGGGAATAGGTGAAGGAATAATTCTTTATTTTTGTACTGTATCTCTTGACCTCTATAGTTTCATTTTTTTTAATTTCTTGGGTCACACCCGGAAGCACTCAGGGATTACTCCTGGATCTGCGCTCAGAAATTGCTTCTGGCTGGTTTGGGGGACCATATGGGGCACCAGGATTCGAACCACCATCTGACCTGGATTGACTGCATGCAAGGCAAAGGCCAAACCTCTGTGCTATCTCTCCAGCCCTATAATTTCATTGTTATAAAGACAATACCACTAAGCCACCAAATCATATAGAAATCTCCTACTTATTCTAACAAATTAGCATCATCCTCTCAATTGTGCTTCCTAATGCTTCATCTTCATTTTTGTTTCAAATGACCATTAACTTATATTATTGTGGCACCAGTGACATAATGGCATACACAATATTAAAACCTTCTCTGCCTGATGTATACACTGATAATAAAGAATAATGCCATATGAGCTTCAGAATCATTGGACATCTGAAGCTGTAATATTTTCTTTCATATATTTATGTATATATTTTATATGAATATAATTTTAGCACTGTGATTACAGAATGATTCCGTTTCTGTCACAGAAAGTACAACAGTTCACCACTCTTCACAAATACACTTATTCTGCCACCAATATTCCAATATTTCCCTCCCAATCACTCACCGCTGCCAGTCTCTGAGTAGGCATCTCTCTCTCTTTTTTCTCTCTCTCATTCTCTTTCTCTGTGTGTGTTTCTCTGTGTCTCTTTCTCTTTCTCTCTCCCTCTCTCCTCTTTCCTTTGAGACAGTGCAATCACTACTCATGTGGCAAGCTTTCTTAACTTTGTCTCAAGCTTTCTTAAGTTCTTGGTTCTTGTAATATATTTATTCAAAATGAAGAAATGTGAAAATATTTTCTCTGAAAGTCTGCAAGTAGGAATCATCTCATATTACATATAGGGGTAAATTAAAGCAAATAGACTAACATACAATTTCATGAATATATGTATAATGTTAAAAGGTATGTCCTGTTTTGTAATATAAATGGAAATAGAAGAAGATATATTATATTATGCATTAAAGTATTCAGTGTGTTTTGAATTTTTGGTTGTGCATTTAGATTAATTGCAAGACCAATTTCATGTGTCATCTTCTATGTTTTCTTCAAGAATTTTATAGTTTATCCAAGTCATTAAACAATTCAGTTTTGCATTTTCTTTATTTTATATGATTTAAAAGTATAAAATATCAGAAAAACATCTTCAGCCAAATAATTTGCATAAAATCTATTCTTGCATATATCTCTAAAAATGTAAAATTATAGAAATAAAAATATTACCTTTTTATTATAAAAGTATTACCTTTTTATCACTACAAAAATATAAATCCAGTGTTTTTTATCTGTTTGTACAGTATTACCTTTAGAAATACTGTTTTGTTACTTAACTGCAAATAATTGTTGGCAAGAACTAAAGGCTGTGAATCTTTAATTAATAATCATCTAATAATAAATTTCTTTACTAATAAAATTATATTTTCTAAAATATTATGTCATTAAAGTGCCTTGATAAAATTAAAGACAATAAAACCTCCCAAAATTGACAGGACTGAAAAATAAATATGGAACAAATTTATGAAGAGACTGTTATCATATTTAACATTTCTTCTAAAAACTAATTTTTTTATTTTTGTCATAAAGCATATTCTACATAAGTGCTATTGTAAAGTTGCCTTTCTACTCAAATTATAAAAATGTCTATTTTCTCTAGGCACTGGTATCATCAACCTTCAGTTCTAATCAATTGTGATATATCATTTAAATATTCTATATTTATTAATATGTTTGTTTTCCAAAATGCTGATTAATTTATCTATATTATCTTTTACTGAGAATATTTTAGTAAAATCATTAACTCTGGATGAGCATTTGTCTTAAAATAGTGTTAGACTGATTTTTTTTTCTAATTCATATCACAGTAAAATCATCCTAAACTAATGATTGCATACCTTGGTGGCACATAATTTATTCTGTTTTTCTACAAATATTCAGGCAATGGAAATTCTGTTTAGAACTTATAAAAATTAGAAAGAGATAAAATCAATGTAATAGAATTTGATATACTTTTAACACTTCTTTCTATTTCACTAGTAAATAATTGTCAGATACCTATTCTAAGTAATATGTTAAAATTTCTTTTTTTATTTTTTTTATTTAGCACCATATTTATTTATTTATTTATTTTATTTAAACACCTTGATTACATACATGATTGTGTTTGGGTTTCAGTCAATTAAAGAACACCACCCATCACCAGTGCAACATTCCCATCACCAATGTCCCAAGTCTCTGTCCTCCCCACCCTACCCATGCCTGTACTCTAAACAGGCTCTCCATTTCCCTCATACATTCTCATTATTAGGACAGTTCAAAATGTAGTTATTTCTCTAACTAAACACATCGATCTTTGTGGTGAGCTTCCTGAAGTGAGCTGGAACTTCCAGCTCTTTTCTCTTTTGTGTCTGAAAATTATTATTGCAAGAATGTCTTTCATTTTTTTTAAAACCCATAGATGAGTGACACAATTCTGCGTTTTTCTCTCTCTCTCTCTGACTTATTTCACTCAGCATAATAGATTTCGTGTACATCTATGCATAGGAAAATTTTATGACTTCATCTCTCCTGACAGCTGCATAATATTCCATTGTGTATATGTACCACAGTTTCTTTAGCCATTCGTCTGTTGAAGGGCATCTTGGTTGTTTCCAGAGTCTTGTATGGTAAATAGTGCTGCAATGAATATAGGTGTAAGGAAGGGGTTTTTGGATTGTATTTTTGTGTTCCTAGGGTATATTCCTAGGAGTGATATAGCTGGATCATATGGGAGCTCAATTTCCAGTTTTTGGAGGAATCTCCATATCGCTTTCCATAAAGGTTGAACTAGACAGCATTCCCACCAGCAGTGGATAAGAGTTCCTTTCTCTCCACATCCCCGCCAACACTGTTTATTCTCATTCTTTGTGATGTGTGCCATTCTCTGGGGTGTGAGGTGGCATCTCATCATTGTTTTGACTTACATCTCCTTGATGATTAGTGATGTGGAGCATTTTTTCATGTGTCTTTTGGCCATTTGCATTTCTTCTTTGTCAAAGTGTCTGTTCATTTCTTCTCCCCATTTTTTGATGGGATTAGATGATTTTTTCTTGTAAAGTTCTGTCAGTGCCTTGTATATTTTGGAGATTAGCCCCTTATCAGATGGGTATTGGGTGAATAGTTTCTCCCACTCAGTGGGTGGCTCTTGTATACTGGGAACTATTTCCTTTGAGGTGCAGAAGCTTCTCAGCTTAATATATTCCCATCTGTTTATCTCTGCTTTCATTTGCTTGGAGAGTGCAGTTCCCTCCTTGAATATAACTGTAATGTCCTAGAGTGTTTTGCCTATGTGTTGTTCTATATATCTTATGGTTTTGGGTCTGATATCGAGGTCTTTAATCCATTTGGATTTTACCTTCGTACATGATGTTAGCTGGGGGTCTAAGTTCAATTTTTTGCAATTGGCTATCCAGTTGTGCCAACACCACTTGTTGAAGAGTCTTTCCCTGCTCCATTTAGGATTTCTTGCTCCTTTATCAAAAATTAGGTGATTGTATGTCTGGGGAACATTCTCTAAGTATTCTAGCCTATTCCACTGATCTGAGGGCCTGTCCTTATTCCAATACCATGCTGTTTTGATAAGTATTGCTTTGTAGTACACTTTTAAAGTTGGGGAAAGTAATTCCTCCCATATTCTTTTTCTCAATGATTGCTTTAGCTATTCTAGGGTGTTTATTGTTCCAAATGAATTTCAAAAGTGCCTGATCTTTGAAGAATGTCATGGGTATCTTTAGAGGGATAGCATTAAATCTGCATAATGCCTTGGGGTGTATTACCATTTTGATGATATTAATCCTGCCAATCCATGCGCAGGGTATGCGTTTCCATTTCCATGTGTCCTCTCTTATATCTTGGAGCAGAGTTTTATAGTTTTCTTTGTATAGGTCCTTCACATTTTTAGTCAAGCTGATTCTAAGATATTTGAGTTTGTGTGGCACTATTGTGAATGGGGTTGTTTTCTTAATGTCCATTTCATCCTTATTACTATTGGTGTATAGAAAGGCCATTGATTTTTGTGTGTTAATTTTGTAGCCTGCCACCTTGCTATATGAGTCTATTGTTTCTAGAAGCTTTTTGGTAGAGTCTTTGGGGTTTTCTAAGTAGAGTATCATGTCATCTGCAAACAGTGAGAGTTTGATTCTTCCTTTCCTATCTGTATTCCCTTGATATCTTTTTCTTGCCTAATCGCTAGAGCAAGTACTTCCAGTGCTATGTTGAATAGGAGTGGTGAGAGAGGACAGCCTTGTCTTGTGCCAGAATTTAGAGAGAAGGCTTTTAGTTTTTCTCCATTGAGGATAATATTTGCCACTGGCTTGTGGTAGATGGCCTTCACTATATTGAGAAAGGTTCCCTCCATTCCCATCATGCAGAGAGTTTTGATCAAGAATGGGTGTTGGACCTTATCAAATGCTTTCTCTGCATCTATTGATATGATCATGTGGTTTTTATTTTTCTTGTTATTGATGTTGTGTATTATGTTGATAGATTTACAGATGTTAAACTATCCTTGCATTCCTGGGATGAAACCTACTTGATCATAGTGGATGATCTTCTTAATGAGGCATTGAATCCTATTTGCCAGGATTTTGTTGAGGATCTTTGCATCTGCATTCATCAGTGATATTGGTCTGTAATTTTCTTTTTTTGTAGCATCTCTATCTGGTTTAGGTATCAAGGTGATTTTGGCTTCATAAAAGCTATTTGGAAGTGTTTCCGTTTGTTCAATTTCATGAAAAAGTCTTGCCAGAATTGGTAGTAATTCCTCTTGGAAAGTTTGAAAGAATTCATTAGTGAATCCATCTGGGCCTGGGCTTTTGTTTTTGGGCAGACATTTGATTACCATTTTAATTTCATCAATGGTGATGGGGGTGTTTAGATATGCTACATCCTCTTACTTCAACTGTGGAAAATTATGAGTCCAAGAATTTATCCATTTCTTCCAGGTTCTCATTTTTAGTGGTGTAGAGTTTCTCAAAGTAGTTTCTGATTACCCTTTGAATCTCTGTCATATCAGTAGTGATCTCTCCTTTTTCATTCCTAATACGAGTTATCAAGTTTCTCTCTCTCTCTTTCTTTGTTAGTTTTGCCAGTGGTCTATCAATCTTGTTTATTTTTTCAAAGAACCAACTTCTGCTTTCGTTGATCTTTTGGATTGTTTTTTTGGTTTCCACTTCGTTGATTTCTGCTCTCAACTTTGTTATTTCCTTCTCTCTTCCTATTTTTGGGTCCTTTTGTTGAGCACTTTCTAGTTCTATTAGCTGTGTCATTAAGCTACTCAGGTAAGCTCCTTCTTCCTTCCTGATGTGTGCTTGCAAAGCTATAAATTTTCATCTCAGTACTGCTTTTACTGTGTCCCATAAGTTCTGATACTTTGTGTCTTTATTGTCATTTGTTTCCAGGAACCTTTTGATTTCCTCCTGGATTTCATCGTGGACCCACTGGTTATTGAGTATGAGGCTGTTTAATTTCTAGGTGTTAAAGTTTTTCTTCTGAGTTCCTTTGGAATTCACAAATAATTTCAGAGCTTTCAGCAGAGTTAGTCTGCAAAATTTCTATCCTCTTGATATTATGGAGGTATGTTTTATGTGCCAGCATGTAGTCTATCCTGGAGAATGTCCCATGTACATTGGAGAAGAATGTGTATTCAGGTTTCTGGGGATGGAGTGTCCTGTATATATCCACTACGCATTTTTGTTCCATTTCTCTCCTCAGGTCTAGTATATTCTTGTTGGGTTTCAGTCTGGTTGACCTATCCAGTGTTGACAAAGCCATGTTGAGGTCCCCCACAATTATTGTGTTGTTATTGATATTATTTTTTAGATTTGTCAACAGTTGTATTAAATATTTTGCTGGCCCCTAATTTGGTGCATATATGTTTAGGAGAGTTATTTCTTCCTGCTCTACATACGCCTTGATTAATATAAAATGTCCATCTTTGTCCCTTACAACCTTCCTGAGTATAAAGTTTGCATTATCTGATATTGGTATGGCCACTCCAGCATTTTTATGGGTGGTGTTTGCTTGGATAATTTTTCTCCAGCCTTTTATTTTGAGTCTATGTTTGTTCTGACTATTCAGGTGTGTTTCTTATAGGCAGCAGAAAATTGGATTGAGTTTTTTGATCCATTTAGCCACTCTGTGTCTCTTTACTGGTGCATTTATTCCATTGATGTTGAGAGAAAGAATTGTCCTGAGATTTAATGCCATCTTTATATCAAAATTTGGTGTGTCTTTTGGTTAGTCTTGTCTTAAATTAGGTCTTTCAGTTTTTCTCTTAAGACTGGTTTTGTGTCTGTAAAGTTTCTGAGCTGCTTTTTGTCTGTGAAACCATGTATTCTTCCGTCAAACCGGAAAGTGAGTTTTGCTGGGTATAGTATTCTAGGTGAAGCATTCATTTCATTCAGTCTTGTCACAATATCCCACCACTGCTTTCTGACATTGAGTGTTTCTGGTGACATGTCTGTGGTAAATCTCAAGGATGCTTGCTTGAACGTAATTTCCGTTTTTGATTTGCTGTTTTCAGAATTCTGTCTCTATCTGTGGGATTTGTCATTGTGACTAGGATGTGTCTTGGGGTGGTTTTTCTGGGGTCTCTTTTGGTTGGTAATCTTCGAGCATGCAGGATTTGATCACATATATTCTTTAGCTCTGGAAGTTTCTCTTTATTGATGTTCTTGACCGTTGAGTCTTCCTGGAAATTTTCTTCCTGGGTCTCTGGGACTCCAATGATTCTTAAGTTGTTTCTGTTGAGCTTATCATAGACTTCTATGTTCATCTGTTCCCATTCTTTGACTAATTTTTCCATTGTCTGTTCATTTGCTTTAAGTTTTTTTTCCCAATCTCTCCTGCTGTATGGAATTGTTATGTATCTCATCTTCCACAGCTCCAAGTTTATTCTCAGCTTCTGATACCCTGTCCCAGAGCTTATCCATTTTGTCATTCACTTTGTTTACTGACTTTTTCAGGCCTGATAGTTGACATGTTATTTCAGTTTGGAGTTTTGTGATTTCTGTCTTCATATTTTCTTGGTTCTTATTGGTGTTCTGTTTAACTCGATCCATGGTTTCTTTGAGTTTGTTGAGGATCTTCCATATTGCTAGTCAAAAGGCCTTATCTTAGAGGTTGATTAGTTGGTTGATCATTATCTGGTCATCAGAATTGTCATATTCATTCTCTATGTCTGATGCTGGCCTGCATTGTTTCCCTATTGTCACACTTGTATTGTGGGTTTTTCTACGTGTTGTGGTGGTATTCATTGGCTATATGATGCAGGCAGCACACTCCTCTGGCTCCTCCCTTTCTGGATGGGCTGACTTGCCTCTAAGGGAGGGGAGTCCTTAGTGGTTGAAGCCTCACACTGGATGAAATCTTAGGCCCGAGCATGCAACAGAGAAGACAGTCCGGAGATAAATGCTTGCTTCTGTGATCCAGCACAGTTCTTAGTGTGATTTTTTCTTCTTATTGATATGGTGTTCTTTTCTTAGAAAGAGCACATGGCCGCATAGCGAAGCGAAGTGCCATGCTCTGCTTGAGCCTCTTTTCGGCCCACTCCCGAGAGGTTCACACAAGAGGACAGTAGACAGACATACACAGGTAGCACTCACAGTTTTTCACAGTCGGGCCCCACTGGGCAGGCATAGTTTTGTGGATTTTCCCAGCCTGATGTCACAAACAGGGGACCCGGCTTCTGCAAAGCCTAGCAGTTTTT
This sequence comes from Suncus etruscus, assembly GCF_024139225.1. Lineage (NCBI taxonomy): Eukaryota > Metazoa > Chordata > Mammalia > Eulipotyphla > Soricidae > Suncus > Suncus etruscus. The sequence goes on from NC_064855.1 coordinate 74,744,467, forward strand.
TATGTTCTGGAGTCCTGCCCTTGAAATGCCCTCTGGGAGAGCGAGTTTCCTGGAACCTCTTTTCGTCCCACTCCCGAGAGATTCATGCAAGAGGACAGTAGACAGACATACACAAGTAGCACTCACAGTTTTTCACAGTCGGGCCCCACTGGGCAGGCATAGTTTCGTGGATTTTCCCAGCCTGATGTCAGAAACAGGGGACCCAGCTTCTGCAAAGTCTAGCCGGTTTTTATGTTCTAATATGTTAACCTTTAATTAAAAGCCTATATAGACTAATATTAGCAAGGATTTAAGATTAAAAATTAGATGTAGATAAAAACAATGTATACAGATAAAAATTATTGCAAAACTAATTGGAAACACAATATATACAAAATTTATGAGTATATATTTAGTAATTAAATGATTCAATTATATTTTGAAGCATATGTGTACTCAGCTCTAAAATATCTTAAGAAACTGACACCTCAAAAGTTCTTAATGATGAAAAAACATTTATATGGGTTTTATTTATAATAAAATGGATATCTATATATGAAGAGACACAATAAACAATTTTTATATTCAAGAAATAAGAATACTGCTTGTCTTATTGGTGCAAAACTATTGAAAAGCCCACTGGATGGTTCAAACTGAAAATTCTCAGCTGCCTCCTTCTCCTAGATGTGCTATTAGGTAATACTGGAATCTGGGTTATAGAGTTAGTCTAAAACCAAACAGACAGTTATCATAGTCTGTTCTTGGATATGACCTGGTTTTCCAAGTTCTTTCACTCTGGTGACATTTGCTTAACATTCATTATCATTAGTTCTTGACTACAATGAAAGCACTTGAGGAATTTTTTAAAATCCTCAATAGCATTATTGTTCCTTTGCACATATTTCTTCTTTATTATTCTTTCCTCTTTTTTTTTTTTTTTTTGCTGGAGAGGGGTTCTTCGAGTAGTGATCATATTTTACTCCTGGGTCTTTGTTCAGAAATTGCTCTTTGGTAGCTGGGGTTGTTATATGGGAAGCCAGGGATCAAACCCAGGTCAGAGCATACAAGTCAAATGTCATACCCGCTGTGCAATGATTCCACCACCCATGTATTCATTCTTAACATTTTTACTACTATAATATGTGCAGGTATATCAATGACTCTGATTTTTTTTTGTTTTTTTTTTTGGGGCCACACCCTGTGACGCTCAGGGGTTACTCCTGGCTATGCACTCAGAAGTTGCTCCTGGCTTCTTGGGGGACCATATGGGACGCCGGGGGATCGAACCGCGGTCCGTCCTAGGCTAGCGCAGGCAAGGCAGGCACCTTACCTCCAGCGCCACCGCCCGGCCCAATGACTCTGATTTTTGAGGAAAAGGCTCTAGTTTCTTTTTATAAAAAAACACTTCTTCTTCTAATTCATTGAACTGCCTCTTCAACCACCAAGTGTGGAGTTGCCTATAAATACGCAACTAAGTATGGCACAAAATTCAAAACAGATGAATAAATTAAATAGTTTTTATTTCAACTGTAAAGAGTCAATTTATATAAGAACTGAACAATTGTTTTATTAAATTGTAAAATATAAGAAAATCATAAAATAATTCTTTATTTAATTGATTAATCCACATATTAATTTACTTATGAGAAGTTCACTTGAATAAATAATGGATAATTTTGTACTAAATGTTAAAGAAACAATATTTATGATAACAGTTATTATTGGGATTGAAACAAATAGTAAAGTAGGTAGGGCACTTTATTTTCCTGAGACAGAAATAATTTCAATCCCTGGCACTCCATTCTGTGGGTAAAACCCTGCCAGGAGTAATTTATGAGCATAGAGCTAGGAATAAACACTAAATAAAATTTATAGTACATGAAAAGAAATTTCTCTTTATAATTATAAGCCACATATGAGAGAAAAAGAAGAAAATAATAAATGGAATATATTTCAGGTTCATGGATTTGATTAACATTTAAAAAACATGCTAACTAAGGTATTATATATATATCCAATAAATTTGTATAAAAATTTTGATGACACTCTTCAAAGGCTAAGAACAAAAATTACTAAATTTTATATGAAAACATAAAACTCTCTAATTTCGCATTGCTATTTTGAAATTAAAGGTGTACAGTGCTATAATATTTCTTTATTTTAATATTTTTATTTTAAATTTCATTATAAAGCTATAGTAGTCAAAACATTGTGGTACTAGAGTAAAGTTAGATAAGAAAACCAAAATATTAGAACTGATAATATAGATACAGATCTATGAACATACTATTTGATTAAGATGCTAAGTGTAAAATATGGAACAAGAAAAGTCTCTTCAAAAAATGGTGTGGGGGAATGTGAAATTGGATATAAAGTCATGGATACATAAAAGTTATCATAAAATACATTAAAGTCTTAGACATTAGAATAAAATCCATAAACTAAATTTTTGAAAATACAGGGAGAACTCTCTCCAATATGTACCTCAAAGTTACTTTTAATTATTTGATTTCATTGGCAGATATAACACAATAAAAAAGTCAGTGAATGAGTTACATCAACCTAAAGAGTTTTATAAATCAAATAAAATGATTGATAAAGGACAGAGATACACAACATAATGAACAAAGTTATTTGCACAAGACACACTTGATTAAAATTAATATCCAATAAACACAAATTATTCACAAAGCTCAAAAACAAAACAACCAATGACCCATAAACTGAAAATACAAATAAAATGTAATTAAACCAAAACATGGTGTAATCTCACACCATTGAATATTATATACATGAAAAATACTGAAAACAATGTTGGTAGGAATGTTAAAAAAAATTCTCATTCACAGGGTCAGAGAGATGGCACAGCACTAGTGTTTGTCTTGCACATGGCTGTCCCAAGAGGAACGTGGTTTGATCCCCCAGTATCCCATGGTCACCCAAGCCAGGAGTAATTTCTGAGGTGCATAGCCAGGAGTAACCTCTGAGTGTCACCGGAGTGGCCCAAAAACCAAACCAACAAAACAAAACAAAATTTCTTCCACTATATAGCATTCTCTTCCACTATGTAGCACTCTCTGATCAAGTAGGCTATAGTTATGTGTATTCTCCAACTAGCATGTATTATGACATCTATCATATTATATAACCACATGTTATTCATATTAGTCAATGCACTCAACCATTTTTAATGTTTCTTTGCATTATAGTAAATTTAATTATTTTTCTACTTATCATAAATGATTTAGTCTGAGAGAAGTTAGACATTGCATATGATGGTTTTACTGGATTTTATTGTCCCAGCATTTTTTACATTTAATAATATTGATTTTATATTTAGTTTGATAAGTAGTCATTTTTATGTAGCACCAAAATTTTTACAGAAAAATAGAAACGTTTTCTGATATATTTTTAAAATTAAACATTTTTTTCAATCTGTGAGGTGTATAATAGAGTATGAAGATCAATTAATAATATAAAAATATTTAACAGTTGAATTTTACTGTTGCATTAAATAATTAACGATGGCGCTGGATGGCGATGGATGGAGGCCTTTGTGCTTAGGCCCCAACCACGTGGCTTCATCCCCATCCAGCCGGCGAGTTCCAGGCCCAGGTGAAATCACTCACTCACACGCAGCCTTCAGGAAGAATCATCTTTATTTATGCCCTAGCCACCACAGGTGTGTGGCCTATGTCAACCTTTTAAGCATTCAGCTATATTTTGCTAGCCCTGCATCTTATTTCCTGTTAGCCATCTTCCCTTTGGGCTCCATGCGGCCCAAAGATCCAAAAGCCAGGAAGCCAAGCCGGGCCAAGAGAGAAACGGCAAAAGGGCCCGAATCCCCTGGCTCAGAGGTTTATCTATCCTTTTCCAGACCCCTCCCAGAAATGGGAGGTCTTGCAGGTAGTTACACCTATTATCCGGTTCCCAAGACCCCTCCCAGATATGGGTGGGTCTTAGGGTCTTTGCACCCAACTTCAGGGTTTTAGCTAGGTACACCAACATTTCCTCCTTTTCTAATATTTTTATGCACCAACGTAATAGAGTGAAAATTAATATACCAGCCCTTTTCATAAACATATCATTTGCAAAATATACTTTACACCTGTAACCTAAAATTCTATTAATGCTTTTTTACCAAGCACTATTTTGGAACTTTCATGTTCCTATATTTTTAAACTATATTGGGGGAACTTCAATGTTCCTATATATTTTCTATACACAAGTACTTTAGCATATATGCATAACATACATTTTAAAAACAGGCTAAGTACATTAAAATACACAGTAAAACATTTTGCAATTGAAAATATTAACTTTGAAAGACAACAAAACACATTTAAATCATAAAGAAAATGACTAAGACAAAGATGCAGGTGGTTAGAAATAAGATGTTTTAGTTGGGCTAAGCTGTTTTACCTTCCTTTATTTTTATTTTTTAACCACTAACTAGCTAAAACTTATCCCATTACCAACTATGAGTGAAATATATGACTATTTGCTTAGTTTCTACACCTAAAATCACAGTTTAAATGATTAATTTGTTCCACGCTGATCTCACCATGTTGATTTCACCATGTGGCTTTTGTAAATTTTTAAAGTTCAGATGTTTTGTCCCACGCTGATCTTACCACGTGGCTTTCTTCCGTAGTTCCAGGCTCCGCTGCCGGTTTGTGATCTGGAGCGAGGATTCCAGGTTTTTCGCTTTTCCGGGCCAAACTGAGCCCAGCCAAGCCGATTCCAGCCGAGATCCCAGCCGAGCCGAGCTGCTTGGAGCTTGCCGCTTGGAGCTTTTTGCCGCAGGGGCTTCACCGCTGCCTTTTTTCCCCTCTGGGAGCACTTTGGACGGTTTTTTTTTCGCTCCTGCTGTTTTACCTTTTCAGGCTTGCAGCGGAGCAAAAGCTGAGCTGAGCTGAGCTGAGGCGTTCCTGCTTCTGGGCCGATAGGAGCTTTTTGCCGCTTTTCTGATGCTGGAGGGGCTTCACCGCTGCCTTATTTTTCCTTCCGGGCGCACTTTGGAAGCAGCTTATGGATGTTCAGAGTTCCAAGTGATTTAAACTAAAAGTTCAGTTCGAAATTTCCAAAGTCAAAATCCAAATTCAAGCCAAAGGTCATATTTAGAAAATCAGTCCACTTTAAATACAGTCTTTTTTCTCCTCCGTTTCCAATTTAGACTTTTAATAAGTTTTTGAAGAGGCCCAGGTTTTTGTTTCTTGTAACAAAGTTTCAGTTTTGGGCCTGGGCCTGGGCTGGAGGTGATGCAAGCTTCCACCTCTTTTGTTTTAATTGCCCTTGTTTCCCTAGAAGGGGTCATGGCCATGTTTGAACATGGCTGCACGTGGCCCAGTGTTTTGGGCTCAGTGCACCCGAAAAGAGCCAAAATGAAACAGAAGAGCAGAAATCTCACCATTTTCGCTGTTTTGTTGGGTTCAGGATTCAGGTCAAAGTTCGGAGCGCCAGATGTAGTGTTAAATAATTAAAGATGGGGCTGGATGGTGGATGATGCCATCCAGCCCAATGTTGTGTTAAATAATTAACGATGAGGCTGGATGGTGGAGGATGCCATCCAGCCCACATGGCTCTGCAACCTCCATGCAGCCGGCGAGTTCCAGGCCCAGGTGAAATCACTCACTCACACGCAGGCTTCAGGAAGAATCATCTTTATTCATGCCCTAGCCACCACAGGTGTGTGGCCTATGTCAACCTTTTAAGCATTCAGCTATATTTTGCTAGCCCTGCATCTTATTTCCTGTTAGCCATCTTCCCTTTGGGCTCCATGCGGCCCAAAGATCCAAAAGCCAGGAAGCCAAGCCGGGCCAAGAGAGAAACGGCAAAAGGGCAAAAGGGCCTGAATCCCCTGGCTCAGAGGTTTATCTATCCTTTTCCAGACCCCTCCCAGAAATGGGAGGTCTTGCAGGTAGTTACACCTATTATCCGGTTCCCAAGACCCCTCCCAGATATGGGTGGGTCTTAGGGTCTTTGCACCCAACTTCAGGGTTTTAGCTAGGTACACCAACATTTTACTTTTCTTAAAAATATTTTAAAATACACCCCTCATAATTTCCTATATAAAATGGATAAATTTATTTTAACTGCTTGAAATTTGGTAAATAATAATCTATTACATGACAGTAAGATACACTTAATATTACACATTTTGTTAATAATCAAACACAACTCTTGATATTTTGCATTCTTATGTTTATTAGAAAATACATAATTTAAATAAATTATAATTTCTATAGTTTTATAATTATTAAGGTAATGGTTTATAGTGATAAATTTATTGAACTAGTAACATAAAAGTTACAAAATTTATCATTGTTGGCTTTAGACTTTTTTGTAGTCAATCATATTCCTTCCTAAATTCTCATACTTTGTTCTTTTAGATAACTGCATATTTGTAGATGCAAATATATTTGCCTTTGGTCTTTATTTTTAATATATTTAATTACAATGTATTCATTTTCTTTATTATAAATCTAACTAAGGCTATCTGATTAATTTAGTGACTTAGAATTCACTATAGTTTTTAAAAATATTTTCAAAGTTCCTATTTACTTTTTAATTATTAGAACCATTCAAGTAACTATTAAAGCTTTGTACCAGTCTCCTTCCAACAGATAGTTGCTGTGATATTATTACTAGGAAGGGGAATTCTAATTCCATTATCTCACATTATCTTACAAGGCACTTTACTTCTGCTAGCTTTAATTAAGTTAAAATCTGTTTCACTTGCAATACTGGTTAAAACTAATTGAATTTGTTCCTTAATCCTATCTAGAAAGACTTCTATTGCTTTAACAGGTTTACTTCCAAATGGGATTGTGTTAAAGGGGAAATCTCTACAGTATCAGAACTTTATTTTATTCCATTAATTGTATTAGTATATTCCTTGATTATTCTGTTGGGAAATTTTCTACATTAAACTAACAGATTACACTCTGGTATCTCTTCAGATTGTCTGTTCAAATTCCTGCTAAAACTTTTTGTAAATTTGGACATTGAATATGGATTATAAGGATAAAATAGAATATTTAGAGTTTTAAGAAAATATTTAATTAAATATTTAGTTTAAAATATTTAATTAAATATTTAGTTTAAAATATTTAATTAAATATTTAGCTTAAAATATTTAAATTATTTCATTAATGAAACATTTAATGAAACCTATTTTATTGATATTCAGAAGATATTGATATATCTTTGTTATTTTCAAGTTATATAATTTGACTATATCCAATTAAGAAATATTTTTAACTAATAAAATATTTGAGACATTATAAATCTTATTAAAATATGTCAATAGTATTTTACATATGAGAAATTAATAAAATAAAGCTTTTTTCATGAATATTTACAATAAGCCTGCAAAGCCAATACATACTGTTCTAAAGTTACAAATTTTCAAACTTAACGCCATTCAACCCATATCTTATAATTTTTAATTTTCCTCAACTACTTAGAAATAACGCAATACTGAAAATTGAGGGCAACTAAGATAAAATAAACATCTCAAATAGATAGGATGAGTCATGCAATGGATTGAATTCAGGAGTCACTCTAGGACTTTTTGCCTTCAACTCTGCCCCCAAACCTGTAACATTTTGGCAGAAAGAGAAACTTGGAAATAAACATGTTAGACTAAAATCTAATTCAAACTTATGTAAGATAGCATTGAGTTTCTTTTTCTTTTAGTTTTTAGAAGAGGAGACATAGCAGTGCTCAGGAGTTTGTGGTTCTAGGTATTGCTTCAGTAGTGCAATTCTGCTGAGAGCATAAAATGCTAGGGTTGACAAGCATGTCCACCTTGAATCTTAGATGACTGCTAAGGCATCTACATACTATGTAATACTATGAGGTGTTGACCACATACAAAATTGTATGCTTGAATCGTTATATTATCTTTACAGTTTCTTCTTTAACCCTATGAGGAATGATTATTTTTTAAGAAGCAATGGTATTTTCTCAGTTTAAGCTAAACACTTAAGTTTTCCAAATATATTCCATTTTCTGGTGCCTAATTGTAGAGCTAAAACAATGTACTAATAATATACTCAAATATCTGTAAAGATATTTAAAATATTATTCTTATAAGAGTTGATTATAAAAGTTTTATTTTCATGTTTGATAATAAAATGCATATTAAATACAATCTTGAATTGATACATCGATCTTATTTTCATCTATAATGATACTGCAATAAATAAAATATTTTTGAGAAGTATTTTATTTTGATTGTCTTGCAGGTAGCCATCCAATCTAGGTTTAATACCCAATACTAGATATAGTTCATGGGTCACTGTCAGGAGTGAGACATGAGCAAAGAGTTTGGAGTAAGCCCTGAGTATTGTTAGCCACTGCTGATTCCCTACAGTGAAATGTTTTAGTTTATATTACAATAAATTAATCACAAGTGATAATTTAAGACTTTACTGTTGATTTAATACATTTTGAATACTTAAGATAAATATTTTCAGACATAAAAATCACTCAAAATTTAAAATATTAAACCTGGATTATTGTGAGATAGCAGTTAGTAAATCAGCAACATGAAACAATATTTGAAATAAATGTTCGAATTTTACATTCATTTATCAAATTTGTCTGCTCTGATTTGTTTTTTTACTCCATTGTGTAGCTTAATTTTAAAAATTAATTATTAAATTGTATATACATTATAAAGTATAAAGGAATTTAGAAATAATTTTAATAAAGATACATATTTATAATGCAGTCTATTTTTCTAAGAAACTTATTTTCTACTTTTCTCACAGAAGTTCTGTGTTAAGATAGACACTTCTTTATTGTTCACATTATATTTCCCAGAGCTAGCACAGTGAGATAACTCTCTGTGAGTCAGTGAATGGTGATAATCCTGTGCAGAATTTCAATATCTCTACTTCTAAGTAATTCAGTTGAGAGTAAAGAGCTATCTAAAATGCATTTTCCTTCAAGCAATGCCACATAGATAGTGATCAGAAACCTCAGAGAACAATAGCTCATCAATATGTGATTCTGGCAATATGCCTAAAACTATGCTAACTTTTAGTTTTTCCTGTTGCCTGACTCTGTTTTTAATATAGCACATGTATGTTAAAATTCAGAATGTAGGATAAAATGTATTATACCGATGCAATGAGATCCAGTTCACTAATGAAACTTGTCATCATTTTCCCTCTTCTTTTTAAGCACATAAATTATTTGTAAGAATTAAGATTGGCAGATTATTACATTTATTCTTATATAGTATGAAATAAGGAGAAAATTTTGAGTTAAAGTACAGTGAGATCTGGATTTTATGTGCTTTTAATTTCTGATATGATTAAATAATGGTTATGCATTGAAAGTAAAATAAAATATTGAAAGCAGGGCCTATCAGATAGAATAGGGGAGAAGGTGCTGGCTTGTATACAGTAAGCAAGTTTATATTCCAGGCACTGCAGATAGCATCTTGATTATGGCCAAGTGTGGCACTGGTAGTGTGTCCTGAACCCCCTACTACCAAATATCGAGAGAAATATGAATTTAATATTATTCATTAATATAATACATTATGTTATATAATATGTTACATATTATATATGATATATAATGATATTCATTATATTATATATTATAATATATAATAATATCATTAATATTAATGAATCATTAATAAATTCTATCATAAACGATTATGCAATGGAAAACTTCCTCTAAAATGATTTACTTTGTAGACCTTGTTAAATTGTAGATCAATTAATCATTTTCTAAAATTTAAAGAAACAGAAATGTAATGCAGTTTACTGATATATATACACATATGTTGAAAAATGTAAAAATGAACATTCTTTGCGAGAATAAAGCTTAAAAATCTGTATAAATTGTCCTAATAATTGCCTAATCCCTATTTTCTAAAATATTGCTGATTGCAAAATGTCATTATCCCTGTCTTTAACTGGGTTATTTATATTTAATTTTAAAATTATTTAAAACTATTAAACCTTATATACAGTGAGATAAATAAAAAACACATTCCTGAGGGAAAATAAAATATACAAGTAAGTTATTACTGACAAATAATAAGAGAAATATAGAAAGCCTAAGAGCAACAATTTGAGATAATAGTAAACGAAGTTAATGATCCTTCAAAACTTTAGATCTAAGAATTATAACCACTGGAATTTCGGTAAAATTGCAAAAATATTTTTCAGGAATAATTTCTATATATTCAAGAGAGTTTTGAACTTTTTATTAAAATAAATATATTTTATGTCTGTATTCATGTAGATAAGTATTATATAAGATGGACATGGAGTGTATTACTTAATTATTAAAGAGCAAAGGCCAACAATCAAAAATAACAATAACATTATCACAATGCAAAAGAAAATTGTGGGTCACTCCAAAAAACTTCTCAGGCTTATTTGTAAACAAAACAAAACAACATAAATTTGGAAATAATAGTTCTATTTCATATAAGCTCGTCTCTAAATAGATCTAAGACTTTTGAAAATTATTCCAGTGAATAATAAAATAATTTGCTAATGCATATAGTTGAAAAGTAATTTGATATTTGAACTGAAATGTCATGAATAACACACTTGAGCACAATGAGAAGAAAATTACTAATATCTCAAAATTCTAATACTCAGAAAAAAAAGTCCCAATGTGAGCACATATTTAGTGGGAAGTTAGAAAGGGCACCAATAGAGACTAATTTATAATTATTTCTTAGGCAATTTTAAGACAATACTCCATTGTAAAAGCTGTGTTGATATATATCCACTCCAGTATTGCCTTATATATCTATGGCTTATGCATAATTAATTAGATGTAAGAGAGTATCTGCCATTTTCAATACAACTATATAAACAAAATTGATACAAATTTGTATTCAATCATTATTATCTTCTTTTTATTTTTAATATTATTCAAATTATTGTAATTTACAAAATTCTTCATATTTGGGTTTCATACACACAAGGAATCAGGACCAATACCATACCATTGTTGCCCTCTCATCGTCAATGATTCCTAGGTGCATTCCATTCCACACACCTTGCCCCCCAATTAGCAAATATAACAAACCCATTTTAAGTTTAGATTGTTAAAGTTTGGGTCTCTTTATTCCATTGTTGCTGCCTTAGATTGAATATTCAGTTCTGGCATTTTTTAACACTACCAATGCATCTGAGACTTCTTAGACCCTGGTCATCATCATTTCATATTTATATTTAACTGAGAACCCTCCATATTGTTTCCATAAGTACAGACCAGGAAGCATTCCCACTAGCAGTGGATGAGAGTTCCTTTTTCACCATATCTCTGCCAATAGAAATTGTTTCTATTATTTTTCATATGTGCCATTCCCCCTGGTGTATGATCATATTTCAATGTTGTCTTTATTTGTACTTTCCTAATGATAAGTGATGATCAGAATTTTTTCTTGTGTCTGTTGGCCATCTGTTTATTATTCTCAGAGAACTGTCAGTTCATTTCCTTTCCCCTTTTTATGAGCTTTTAGATTTTTGTGGAGCCAACTTTTGTATTTTTGTGTATTCTAGATATCAAAAATTTGTCTGATATATTCAATGCAAAAAATTCTCCTATTCAGTTTGATGTTTTCTAAATTTAGTCTGTGTTTCTTTTGCTATACAGAAACATTTTAATTTTATGTAGTCTTATTCAGGTTTGTTATAGATATAAAATAAAAATTATATAAAAATTAAATTAAAAATCTAAATTAAAATTGCAAGATAAAAGGTGATATAATTACTTAATAAAACTATTATATAAAGATTTATATGGAAGACAGTCTAATTTAAAATAGTATTGTGCTATTATAAACTATAAAAATGAGAAATGTATGGAGAACACGAAAATTAATGTTTTATGTGAACATGAATAATATTGGTTTTTCTGAGACTAGTGTTTTTAGAATGTGAAATGAAGTAAATAAAGAATTATGGGGAAAAAAGGCAGAGTCACCCAAAATATAAAGTAAATGCTGGATGTTTCTAGTAACAACTGACAACAATGTTTTCTTAAATGCTTCAAAAAGAGAAAATACTTGGAATATATTTGATGAGGTTTGAATGCATGACTGAAAATATTGTGGTCTGTGAAGAAAAATATCTGTGATCTAGATTCTATCTAACATCGAAATTATGAGAAGGTAGTTCTATTTAAATATTCAACCCTATTAAATGTTTTCAATAATAGAAAAGCATGATTGATACTCAAGAGGTCTACAAGAAAAAGTAAAGTAACCATCTAAAGTGCTAGAGAGAAATTCTGTATTATCCATGGACTCTGAACTATTGTCCTCAGTGATTTTAAAAATGCTTTCATCAGAAGGAAGTGCATTTCATATTTTGTAAAAGATTCAGAATTCGAAGCCAGAGAGATAGCACAGTGGTAGGCCATTTGCCTTGCATGCAGTTGACACAGGACAGACCTGGGTTTGATACCTGGTGTCCCATATGGTCCCCAGAGCCAGAAGCAATTTCTGAGTGCAGAGCCAAGAGTAACCCCTAAGTGTCACTGGGTGTAGCTCCCCAAAGCAAACAAACAAAAGAAAATCAGAATTCATATCCACTGAAAACTATTGAGATATCATAGGTCTAAAAGTAGATATAAAAAATTAACAACAAATAAAAAATATTCTTTGTTTAAATTTTTGGGCCACACCCACTGGTGCTCAGTGATTACCCAATGTTCTTACACTCAGAAATCACTGTTGGCAGGCTGGGGAGACTATATGTGATGCTGGGAGTCATGCTGCCACTTGAAAGGCCAAAGCTCTACCCACTGTATTTAGCTCCAGACCCTCAAAATGATTTTTTATCAACACAAAAATTTAAGACTACCAACTAATACTATTGAATATTTTTTTAAAACTGTTGTTGCATAAAAAGATACGTTTTTATAAATAATACTAACTTATTTCATCCTCTAGAATCAAAACAGTATTTTTGATTGAGAAGTTCATAGCCTAGTGATAAAATATAGATAAGAAAAATAACTGCAGATGTAAATAAGCTTATTTTCATTCAGTGCTAAAACAAATATTTGCTAGAAATAAAATTCACATAAAATGGATTAGACTTTTAAGGAAAAAGGTGGTAGTTTTAGAACATAGGTAGGTTTTTAGAACATAGAAGTTAGTGTTGAGCAGTGATATATTGATAATGTCAACTTTTGTAAAAATTGTATTTGTCTACATATGGGTGAGAGAGGTAAGATAGTGGGTAGGGTGCTTACCTTGCATGTAGGTAGGCCAACTAATCCAGAATCACATGTCCCCAGAACAATGCCATAAGCAATCTCTGAGTATAGTCCAAATCTAAGGCCTTAACACAAGTAGTGTTCCTAACAATAATCTAAAAAATAAAAAATAGGGGCCAGAGGGATGGCATGGAGGTAGGATGGTTGCCTTGCACGCAGAAGGATGGTGGTTTGAATCCCAACATCCCATATGGTCCCCTTAGGCTACCAAGAGCAATTTCTGAACATAGAGCCAGGAGTGGCCCCTGAGCACTGCAGGATGAGACCCAAACCAAATAATAATAATAATAATAATAATAATAATAATAATGTTTAATTGTTCAAAGTACATTGAGTGGCTTTATTTTACTTTTATATGAATTTAACTTATTTCAAATATAGCATTGTCTTGAAAATATAAACTAAAAAATAATCACCAGAAATTCAAATTGAGGTACACAGATAAAAAGAAAAATCCCACCTAACATTTGCATAGTCGTGACTGATATTTGAACAGTTTAGATAAACTCAGTTTAAATGTTAGCAGTCTGTATAGAAAAAGAAAAAATGTACTCTAAGTAGAAAAAAAATAAAAATTATAGTTTGTGTTGTAAAATAAAAATATCTAGGTATTTTATATAGCAAAATTATAAAATGAATTGGCAATATATTGAATGTTTGTATTGTGAGGATTATATATATATATATATCTTATATTTATTTTTAAAAATAATATTTGATTCAGAGAAGTGTCTAGGGTGTAGGAACTTTTCTACATTTTCAAATGTTAGTGAAAATTAGGACTGTCCTTACTGGTTTATGACTAAATATCACTAAGGACAAATTTGTAGTCTATTTTTATTAATTCTGATTTAATCATTTTTAAAGTGCTGAAAAATATAATTCTCTAAAATGCCTACATCTTTTCTGTCAAGCTTATTTTATATCAGTTAGTAAAATTTAAAGAATAGTGCAACTGAAGAAACTTTTACCATTTTTAATCACTTATAACTTAATAAATCATAACTGATTATATTGTAATTTTTATCAGTTATTTAAATTTTATTAGTGAAATTATATTTAAATTAAACATGCATTTTGTATTGTCGCTTGTTCTAAGGAACTGAAGCATTAACATATAAGCAAATTTTTACTAAGATTATAATTTATATAATTAGTAATATAATTAGTATATTATATATGTACACTTTGATTATATGTTCACAAAAATTGTAATAAAAATCTAAAATTTTAAAAACAACAATGAGTAAAATGAGTAAAATATAAAAATTTAGAACTTTACATTTAGAAAAACACCATTCACCTATTAATGATTTCTGGACCTTTTAAGCTTCACTTTTTTGTTTGTTTGTTTTGGGAGTACAACCAGTAGTGGTCAGGGATTACTTTGGCTCTGTGCTCAGAATTTGCTTTTGACTGGGTCCGGGGACCATACTAATGCTGGGTGCTGGGGATTAAACCCAGGTCAGCTGCTTGCAAGGCAAATGTCCTAATTGCTGTGCTATCATTTCGTTCCTAAGCTCACTTTCTTGAATCTGAAATCAAAAAGGGCATCCTAGGAATTATATAGGTGATATGGCTAAAATTATTTGCATATTTCTAAGTATGTTATGCCAACTTGGGATAGTTGCTTTTACAACAAGAAGATAGATTTGTTGTGGAGATCTTTGTTTTCTTCTTCCAAATAATGGCATCTTATTAAACAAGATTTTGTGGTATATAAAAAAAAAACTTTGGAAAAATTACATTCTGAAAAAAAGCTACTAAAAGTTAATGCATACTTTACTTATGAATAGTTTTTATGTGACAATGTTTATACATAAATATAATGCATTCAAAAACTCTTAGCAAGGACCCCGGCGGGCCGGCTGGAGGAGTGAGTGAGGGAATTTCTCTCTCTTAGCGCCGGTGTTTGGGTCGGACCCTTTCCCCAGGGACCCCGGCGGCCCGGCTGGAGGAGTGAGTGAGGGAATTTCTGTCTCTTTGCGCCGGTGTTTGGGTCGGACCCTTTGGCAGGCCGGCTGGAGGAGTGAGTGAGGGAATTTCTGTCTCTTTGCGCCGGTGTCTGGGTCGGACCCTTTCCCCAGGGACCCCGGCGGGCCGGCTGGAGGAGTGAGTGAGGGAATTTCTGTCTCTTTGCGCCGGTGTCTGGGTCGGACCCTTTCCCCAGGGACCCCGGCGGGCCGGCTGGAGGAGTGAGTGAGGGAATTTCTGTCTCTTTGTGCCGGTGTTTGGGTCGGACCCTTTGACGGGCCGGCTGGAGGAGTGAGTGAGGGAATTTCTGTCTCTTTGCGCGCGGCATTTGGGACGGACCATTCCCCAAGGAACCCCTGCGTGCCAGCCGGAGAGGGTTGAGTGACTCCCTTCCCCCAGGTGGGTGACTAGAAAGTCAAGTTGAGCGACCCGAACAGACGGGAGAGATAGGGCCAGCCATCTGGACTCGCAGGGAAACTAGAGCAGTCCACCTCCCTGGACCCTGGAGTGGACCAGGGACTCCCCAAGGGTGAGGACAGAGCCTGAAGGGTTGGACTGAGGGAACCCTTCAAGGGAGGCGTGGAGGGGGCGGAGCTCCATTGACTCCCAGAGAAAGGAGGGGGGACTGAGAGCTAGGCTCAACAGCGCCAGTAACCATTGTGGCCAGGAGTGGAACTGCACCGCTGACAGAAATAAGGAGCAGAAAGGGACAAGACCCACAGCAGGAAGGCTGCACTCTAGGTAGCAAAGGGGAGGAGAAAGGGCTAGGCCCAACAAACTCACCCAACAGGCCCCTCTAGAAACACCTTCAGGAAGGGGACCAAAGCAGGCCAAAATTAGAAGCCAAAGCACTCCAAAATACACCATTAAATACAAAGAACAATGCGTAAAGCAAGGAAATCGCTAATAACTGGAGACACCATGACAAACCCTATCAAATTTCCAAGTCCACCAAAGCGCACAGATCCACGGGAAGAAGACCTAAAAGCAGTCATGAGGAAGGAAATGCAAGAATTACTAAAAGAATTAAAAGAAACCCTAACAACCGAATATAAAAATCCATGGACGAACGAATCAGCCAAATTAAAGAAGAAATGTCAAAGAACATGAGAGAGTCCATACAAAAAGAAGTGAAGGAATTAAAAGACAAAGTAGCAAGCCTTATGAGTAGAAACACAGAGTTGGAGAAGCACATCGAAGAACTCGAAGGAAAACTGCAATCAAAAAATGATCAAGAAACCAACAAAGAAATAAAAGGCAAAGCACTGGAAGGAAAAATCCAATATCTAATCAACAAGGACAAAAGAAACAATCTAAGAATTGTGGGTATACCAGAAGGGGAGGAAATAGGGAAGGGGGTAGAACAGGTAGTCGGGGAGATAATAACAGAGAACTTTCCCACCCTCTGGAAAGACAATTCAGGACAAATCCAAGAAGTCAAGAGAGTCCCTAATAAAGTAGACCCCAATAAACCCACACCAAGACACATAATAATCCAAATGGCAAAAAACAAAGAGAAAGAGGAACTCCTGAAAGCAATAAGGGAGAAAAAAAACTTCAAGTACAAAGGAAAGGACATAAGAATCAAACCAGATCTCCCATTTGAAATAATTCAAGCAAGAAGACAGTGGAATGACATATTTAAACGACTGAATGAAAGAAATTTCCAACCCAGGGTCCAATACCCAGCAAAACTATCATTCATATGGGAGGGCAGACTAAAAACATTCTCAAACATGAATGAACTTGAACTATTTGTGCAAACTAAGCCGATCCTAAGCGACTTACTCAGAGAAGAATTACACAATCCAAACCCCCGATTGTAACAACAACCACTCCACACAATACAACTGTACAACAGTCCTCTCTATCAATAATTTCCCTAAATGTAAACGGACTAAACTCTCCAATTAAAAGACACATAGTAGAGAACTGGGTTAGGAAAAATAAACCGGACTTCTGCTGTCTGCAAGAAACACACCTACAGCTACAGGATAAGCACAGGCTTAGAATAAAAGGATGGAAAGTAATTATTCAGGCCAATGGAAAACAAAAAAGAGCAGGGACAGCCATTCTTATATCAGACCAAATTTTATTCAACCTCAAGAAAGTGATCAGAGACAAAGAGGGTCACTACTTACTGGTCAGGGGAACATTAGATCAAGAAACACTAACCCTGGTCAATATCTATGCACCTAATGTAGAGTCACCAAAATATGTGAGGCAACTACTGGCAAACCTGGAGAAACACATGAAGGGAATTGTGATAATAGTAGGGGACCTCAATACTCCACTATCACCACTGGACAGATCCTCCAAGCAGAAAAATAGCAAAGAAATAAGAGCTCTAAATGAAAAATTAGAAGATTTAGGGCTAACAGACTTATATAGAGCCCTCCATCCCCAGAAAGCAGAATACACATTCTTCTCAAACCCACATGGAACCTTTTCCAGAATAGACCATGTCTTAGGATACAAAGCCAACCTATGTAAGATCACAAAGGTAAGGATCATTAGAAGTACCATTTCAGATCACTATGCAACAGAGCTTAAAATTGATGTCAAGAAGAAGCAATGGAGGAAAACTAATACCTGGAGACTAAACAACATGCTGCTTAACAACAGCTGGATCAAAGAACAACTCAAGGAAGAAATAAAAAGATTCCTTGAGACAAATGACAATGAAGAGACAACATGTCAAAATCTATGGGACACAGCAAAAGCAGTAATTAGGGGGAAACTCATAGCAATACAGGCCTATGTCAAGAAACAGGAAAACAACAAAACCAACAGTTTAAAAGATCACCTCAAAGAATTGGAACAACAGCAACAGAGAAATCCAACCACAACCAGAAGGCAAGAAATAATAAAAACCAGAGCAGAAATAAACAACATCGAAACTAAGAAAACAATACAAAAAATCAATGAGACCAGGAGTTGGTTTTTCGAAAAAATAAACAAGATAGACAAACCATTGGCAAGACTCACCAAAAAAAAGAGGGAAAACACCCAAATCACTAGGATCACAAATGAAAGGGGAGAGATTACAACAGAACCCCAAGAAATACAACATATCATGAGATCATATTATGAACAACTATACTCAACTAGGCTAGAGAACCCAGTAGAAATCGACAGATTCTTGGACAAACACCCTCCTCCAAGACTGGAAAAGGAAGATCTAGAAAGTCTAAACAGACCAATCACTTCAGAGGAAATTGAAGAGGTAATTAAAAAACTCCCTAAGAACAAATGCCCAGGCCCAGATGGATTTACAGGTGAATTCTATCAAACATTTAAAGAAGACCTATTACCACTGTTCCAAAGGCTTTTCCAAACCATAGAAAAAACAGGAATCCTCCCCAACTCCTTTTATGAGGCTAATATCACACTCATTCCCAAAGAAGGCAAAGACACCACCAAAAAAGAAAACTACAGACCAATCTCACTAATGAACATAGATGCAAAGATACTCAACAAAATCTTAGCAAACCGAATCCAACACTTCATCAAAAAGATCATACATCACGACCAAGTGGGTTTCATACCAGGAATGCAAGGTTGGTTCAACATACGCAAATCAATAAACATGATACATCACATCAACAACATGAAAGACAAAAACCACATGATCATATCAATCGATGCCGAGAAGGCATTTGACAAAATCCAACATCCTTTCATGTTAAAGACACTCAGCAAAATAGGGTTAGAAGGAACCTTCCTCAAGATAGTTACAGCTATTTATGAAAAGCCTACAGCCAACATTATACTTAATGGTGAGAAACTAGAAGCATTCCCACTAAGGTCAGGAACTAGGCAAGGCTGTCCACTCTCTCCACTCTTATTCAATATAACCTTAGAAGTCCTAGCAATAGCAATCCGACAAGAGAAGGGAATCAAAGGAATTCAAGTAGGGAAAGATGAACACAAGCTAGCTCTATTTGCCGACGATATGATGATATACATCAAAAACCCTAAAGAGTCCACAGTAAAACTCCTAGAAACAATCAACCAATACAGCAAAGTGGCTGGATACAAAGTCAATACACAAAAGACAGTAGCGTTTCTATATACAAACAATGAAGTTGAGGAGAGAGAGATTAAAAATACAATCCCATTTAAGATAGTATCAAAAAATATCAAGTATCTAGGAATAAACCTTACAAGAGAAGTGAAAGACCTTTACCAGGGAAACTTCAAAACTCTTCAGAAAGAAATTGAAGAAGATCTAAAGAAATGGAAGAACATCCCATGCTCATGGATAGGTAGAATTAACATAGTCAAAATGACTATCTTACCCAAACTTCTATATAGATTTAATGCAATCCCTATCCAAACTCAGACACAATTCTTTAAAGAAATAGAACAATCAATCACAAAATTCATCTGGAACCACAAAAGATCCAGGATAGCCAAACACATACTGAAAAACAAGAAGCTGGGAGGCATCTCCTTACCTAACTTGAAACGATACTATAAAGCCATAGTAATTAAAACAGCATGGTACTGGAACAGAGACAGGAGCTCAGACCAGTGGATCAGAACAGAATTCCCAGACATAAACCCCCAGATATACAGCCAACTAATATTTGATAAAAGAGGCAAGAATCTGAAATGGAACAAAGAAAGCCTATTCAACAAATGGTGTTGGTACAACTGGAAAACCACATGTACGAAAGTGAAAATTGACCCATACCTCACTCCTTATACAAAAGTCAACTCAAAATGGATCAAAGACCTTGAAATCAGACCTGAATCTATAAAGTTTATCGAGAATAAAATAGGCAGAACACTCGAAGACCTATATATCAAAAAGGTCTTTGAGAACGGAGCACCAATGGCAAGAACGTTAGCATCAAATATAAACAAATGGGACTACATCAAACTAAAAAGCTTCTGCATGGCAAAAGAAACCCTACTTAATACAAGAAGACAGCTAACAGAATGGGAAAAAATCTTTTCACTTGACATATCAGATAAAGGGCTGATATCTAGAACATACAAAGCACTCAGAAAGCTGAGCCCCTCAAAACCAAATAAAGCCATAGAAAAATGGGGAAATGAAATGAATAGACACTTCTCTGAGGAAGACAGAAGGATGGCCAACAAACTCATGAAAACATGCTCACCTTCACTCATCATCAGGGAGATCCAAATCAAGACAACAATGAGATACCACCTTACACCAGTGAGGTTGGCTCACATCAAAAATAATGGAAACAACCTTTGTTGGCGAGGATGCGGTATGAAAGGAACTCTCATCCACTGCTGGTGGGAATGCCCCCTAGTCCAACATCTATGGAGAAAAGTCTGGAGAGTGCTCAAAGAACTCAGAATTGATCTGCCATTTGACCCAGCAATTGCTCTACTAGGCATATACCCACAAGATGGAAGGACATTCATTCCAAAATATATATGCACCCCACTATTTATTGCAGCACTCAGTATAATAGCCAAATCTTGGAACCAACCTCGATGTCCAACAACAGATGAATGGATCATTAAGATGTGGTACATATACACAATGGAATATTACATGGCAGTCAGAAACGATACAATCACAGACTTTGCAGCAACATGGATGGACCTAGATCATGTTATGTTAAACGAAGTAAGTCAGAAGACAAAAGATAAACACAGAATGGTAGCACTATTCTGAAACACCTAGAACACATAGTTTATACACAACTAAATCCTATCAAATAACAGGGTAGAAACTCCGAACACTGTAATAGTCAGCATAGACGTGGGAGCAGTGTCCAAAATACATGAAAAAGGAACAACGCAAACTCTTGACTACACATTATACCACAAAGAAAACAGCAACAACAGAAACGGCAGCATAGAGAGAACAGGTATGTAATCAGACTTCTACAACAGAGGTCCACAATAATCCCTTAGAGTTCATATACAGGAACACAAGTATAGAACACCAAGGGAAATCACGGACTACAATGGCAACATACCATAACACTACCTTTTAATGCCTTTATCTTACTATACTTTAAATAACCTCTCAGCTTTTCTGCCCACAGGTGCCCTTGGATACAAAGGGCGGACAAACTAAGGTGGCAACTCGGGATACCACACGGGATACCATACCTTGCTTGCACTACGAGATGGCCACAAGAAAACTCTTTAACATACACTTTATCTTTAGGTAATACCTTCATTTAGGAATTGAAGCACGTGACCAGTCAGACCACTGAAGCAGTACCGGAGACGTACAGACTTAAACTACAGGCTCTATTCTTCGAACACATTCAATCAAACCAGCATTCCCTTGCTATTCTCTCCCCTCTTCTCACTACTTTTTTTTTTCTTTTTCTTCTTCTATTCTGCTCATTACTTTTCTCCCTTTCTCCCCCCCTTTTCTCTCTAAGGTATTTTCTCTTTTCTCTCCCTTCAAACCCTTCCCATACACCTTCCCCTTTCCCCCCTCCGGAAATCCAACTATCCCCTCACCCCTCAATCCCATCCAGATCTCCCACCATATTAAAACTCTTCACCCCCAGTCCTTATTCTATTAGGCATCAAGATCGACCTCCTACCCAACGAACCAGTACCCAGCACCCAGGCGAGAGGACACCCAGATAAAACCACACCTCGTCTCCTGAAAGAAAAGACAGCCAACTCCCCTATGGACTCATGCTGCGAGGCCCTCCTGACCAACTCCCCCTAACGCGAACTGCTCCTTGAAACCGGGCCTAGATCCAAAAGTATCCCCAATGCAAGAACTCTTCCAAGACCCCCCTGCCGCAAATATTTACCAATCTGAAGAAGGTCAGGGGGTGGGTTAGGAAGATGCCTGGGAACCCACACACCACAAGAAAAACCCAAAAGACAATGGGAAAAACTGTACTTCCAACATAGGCATAAGACCTGTAATACACCACCTCTTTACCTGCCCTCCCCCAAATGTAAGGTAGTCTTTTGCACCACTTTGGTCCCATAAAAATTTCGCTAACTCATTTTATTTCTTTTTTTTTAAATTTATTTATTTATCTTTTTTTTAAATGTTTGTCCTTCATATATATTTGTGAGCACATACAGTTTCAATCCCCCCCCCTTTTTTTTTCTTTTTTTTCTTTCTTCGTTTTTTGGTAGGTGACCTGTGACTGTTATCCCATCAGTCCACCCACGAATACACAGACATTATAATGTAGCACCACTTCCCCCTACAAAGGCACACTAAGTAAAGGGGAAATTTTACATTTAAAAAAAAATAAAAGAGAGCTCTTATCTACTAGAGATAGGAACTCATAGTTATTTAAAATATAGGGATATCTCCTGCCTTGAAAATATGTCATGTGGAATCAAATTAGACCTCAGGTGATTAGATACCATTCATCCAGCCTTGAACCCTGGATCTCCGACATAGAAACGGCACAGCTCTCCACAACAGCTGCAGGAAACAAACTCCATCCAGGACGGCCTTAATACGACGAGACCAACAACAAGGCCCAGCTCTAACATGATATCCTGACAACGGGGAAAATGCGATCATCTTGACCTTAGAGCAGATTAGCCTACCTTACCAACTAACGACAAGACAAAACCAGAAGTCTTGGCTCCCTTTGGTAGGACAAAAACCCAAGATCGGGATTTACAGATGACTGGCTGCTTGATCCACGACCAGACTGTATACATCTTGGGACCAATAAATAAGCCCTAGTTTAGGGTTTGAACTATGACCTGCACAAGAATCATGATCCCCAGCCCCAAAGATCCGGCAGAGACAATTGTAACGGAATGGGGCTTTTGGGAGCACAAAGAAAGACGCTATCCTAGGTGCCACCCTAGGCTCAGTGCAAAGACCAAGATCATCAACCACAGAAGATGGGTTAAAATGACACTGAGGTAACAGAACCTCTAGAACCACAAAGACTGACTTCATCATAAGTCCCACCTCAGGATCTGTACAGATACTGAGACCTCTAAACACAGAGCAGAAGTCTTCCACACACCAAAGGAAAAAAAAAAAAGAAAGAAAAAAAAAAAAACACCACCGGGAAAGTAAAGGATCCTGAGCAATGTCTAGAGTTGATCCCATGACAGTATGCTCCAAGGACGGAGAAATCCCATATCTCTTAGGCCAAGTGAATTCTTTTTCGAATGACCCCAATATTTACTGTGCCAGTGCAGGAGGGAAAAAAACAAAAATACAAAAAGCACAAAACCTTGGTTATTTTTTTGATATAAATATATATATATTACCTTCATTTATTATTGTTATTATTATTTTTGATTTACCAATCTATTTTGGTCGATTTCTCTGTTTGGGTGTGATTATTGAAAGTGTAGTCCCCAATTATACTTATGTTTTTTATTTATTTTTTTTTTCTCTTCCTTTCTTCTCTTTCGTTATGTGCTATGCCATGTTTCTTAATTCAAGACCATGGCGTGATTTTTGTTTGTCTGTTTTTGTTTTATTTTTTTTCTACTTGTTTGTTTGTTTGTTTTGTCTGCTCTGTGTGGTGCTTATCGATATAGCTGGAGCCCTCACTGGATATTTGACACTTCTTTTGGTACTAGTGGAGTGTTTCACCTACTTTTTTTCCATCTCCCAGATTGATGATGAGAGCCTTTAGAAGGACTCCGCCCATTTTCGGGGTATTAGACTCTTACCCCAGTTTATTGCTTTTTTCTCCTTCAAACAAAACCACGCAACTTGAACTAGGTAGTCCTGACTCCAGATAGAGGGGGAAATAAGGGAGGCATCAGGACCAAACAGGTGCAAGACTACTAAGTAGTGGGTTAGATACAGAGGGGACCACATATTCTAGCCGCCCTGGGATGAGGGAAAAGGAAAAGGGAGGTAGGATAGAAACGGAGGCGTAGGGATGACAATTTGGCGATGGGAATCCCCCCTGATTTTATGTAAATATGTACCTAAAATATTATTGTCAACAATATGTAAGCCACTATGATCAAAATAAAAATTTATATTAAAAAAAAAAAAACTCTTAGCAAGTAGCCTTATATAACAAAGGGATAAATAAAAATAATAAAAACGAAGTTAGTGCACTTTATCACTAATGACTCATACTACGCTTCTGGATATTATTAAAGATGACTTTTGGAATGTGTCATTCTTCCCTCCTTTTCCATTCAACATGTTAACTGCATTGATCAATTAATGGGCAAATATAACTTCTTGTTCTCAGCTATACTACATTTAAAGTAGCACTTAAAAATACTATCATTAGGACCCACAATGAGAAATCATAAAGTATAAATTTTGTCTTTCTTACTTTCTGTTTTCCATTAAAAGATAATCCATATAACTTACCTCAGTTTAAATAGAATTTTCTTTCTCATTTATTTTACTAATGCATAGATATTTTAACCCCGAATTCAATTTTTTATACCGAGTTATGTGGTGTTAGTTATAAAATAAATTTGAGGTTATTATTTTGACTCTCAATTTATGATAATTTTCTATTTTAAAAAATATATATACAGCATTTGTAGTTTATTATTTCTTTCCATTATACATATTTACATTATATATGCTTGATGAGTATCTTATACATAAGATATGTGCATAATAAATATATAAATATGTTTCAAATATATATAATCATATAAAATACCATGTATTATATGTAATATTATAGAAAAATGTATTTTAATGTAATATGATATGATATAATATAATAATATATTATAAATCACAATGTTAATATCAGATATAAAAATTAACTATGCACATATAATATATGTATTTATTCTATATACATCTGTATATTTTATACATATTATACACATATAGTAAGCTTAAAGCTTAACAGATTTTATCATATGCTATTTTTGAAAAATATATCTTAAGTAAAATATAGAATTATTCTGAGGCATAATATTGTTTTTGTGAAAACTTCACTGTTGAGTTTACATTTAATATACCAGAGATTTTTATATTTAAACATAAAAATATCAGTAAAAAAGGATTCAAGGATAGAATAGTAGTTAGGGCTTACACCAGGATTGAACTTGATATGTTTCAATAATGGCACCAGGTGAATTTCTGAACTCCATAGAGCACCATGGGCAGTGTCCAGGAGTGGCCTATACATCACTAGGTTACTGAGATACCCAGGTATCTTTGGCTTTGAAGGGTGTATGAAGAATAATTTGATCCGATCTTTACACTGAATGCATGGACCAGCTAGCAGAAATAGTTGGGTTCTAAACCTAAATACTGGTCTGAAGAGAATTTAAAATGAAAAATAAAAGTCACACACTAAACTAAACTATCATGTCTGGTAATAAATTTGATAATATATTTTTTAAATAAGGAAAAATATATCTTCAGAATTTATAATATTTAAACAACTTATATTTACAACAAATCAATTATATTAATTACAAACTGAAATTAAAGTATGTTTTCTAATATTTATATGTATATATATGTATTCCTTCAGATCAATACCGTGGATCATTTAAACAGCTATCCACTTTTTTTTTTTTTTTTGGTGTTTGGGCCACACCGGGAGGTGCTCAGGGGTTACTCCTGGCTGTCTGCTCAGAAATAGCTCCTGGCAGGCACGGGGGACCATATGGGACACCGGGATTCGAACCAACCACCTTTGGTGCTGGATCGGCTGCTTGCAAGGCAAATGCCACTGTGCTATCTTTCCGGGCCC
This sequence comes from Suncus etruscus, assembly GCF_024139225.1. Lineage (NCBI taxonomy): Eukaryota > Metazoa > Chordata > Mammalia > Eulipotyphla > Soricidae > Suncus > Suncus etruscus. Next base: position 74,770,347 of record NC_064855.1, read on the forward strand.
TGCTATCCACTTTTTAAAAAAATATTCAGGTACATGGTTGGGAGGTAGTACCTTTATCTGAAGTATGGATGGAGCCATATAGCATCATAGTAATCAAAATATGTCCTAAAGGAACAGAAAAAATATTGAGTAATCTCATTATTTTATGGTTTATAGAGCTACTCAGAAAATAGTCAATACCTAATAATAGCAAGTATTTGGTCTATAAATACAAAGTTACCGGGGAGAGAGTTTTTCAGAGCACTAATGAAGTGTACAGTCCTTATAGAATTATGTAGAGTGTCTTTGGCATCTTGATGATAGTGAAGGTTCAGTGCTTTGTAAATAAAAAGCATAAATATTAATGTTATTACAGTCACACCACCTCTACAACTAAAAGAAGTATAAAATTAAAAAATACTATTTTCATTGAAAAGTTAATAAAGAGCATATATATGTTTTGATATTTGAATATTATTGGAGTATAATCAGCCAATAAAAATGTCAGATGTTTCAGTGCAGCTGAAGAGTGAAATTTTTCCATTATATACTTTGCTGGACTGGTTAAACAATTAGATAAAAACAAACACTTCAGTTAGAGAAAAATGCATATTTATTCATATAAGTATGGACATTATACAAAGAAGGGATTGTCAGGCCAATGAGGAGGGAAAAATTAACCCCCCACACAAAGAATGGGATTAATTCTTCAGTCTGCATACTCTTATTTCATTGTTGCTTTGCTTGCAGCAAAAATAATCAGTGTAATTTTATTCGCATAAAATGAAGATGTATTCAGAAAAATTATATAAATTACCCTGGACCAAAAAATAATTTCCTAGAACCTTCTTTAAATGACACTCCTTGTTGTGAAAATGCTTTAATTCAAATCAAAGAACATTTGAAACAATTGCTAACAAAAGACTTTAATAACATATGTCCACTGTCTCTTGCTGATTCTCCTTTCTGTATCTAGTGCACTTTATTATAATTATGAAATCTGTATTTTCATAATTGTATTTTCCTGAGTAGTTTTGGAGAATTCAAATTCATTTTGAGAGCTAGAAATGCCTGGGAGTCTTTTCCAGGGTAGGATAACAAGTTAGGTTTGTTATTTTCCTTGTTATTTATTATTTTGCCCTTATCTCATTGAGTAAAATAAGCGTCTTTCTTGCAGGCCTTTGAGCTAAGATAAGAATGCATATAATTTTAAAAAGCAATATACTTCCTAAACATCATGCTGAAATAGACCTGTGGTGTTGAGTTTTATGTTTGCTATTTTGCATTTATCAAGTAAAATATGTGAGAAGAAAATGACAAGAAAACAAATTGAAATTTAAGACTTTAAGATGAGCATATATTCAAAATACAGTTAAGGAGCTGATGCCATGCAGTATAATCAGTTGTCTAAGATATATTTATATGGGATAAAAATTAAGTTGGTATATTTTGCATATACATACTTTTATAACTTTTAATGCTAGGTGATAAATATTTACATTTATGATCCCTTGACTTTCATTCTGTGTTTACATTATAATGGGCTATCACAGATATGTCAATTAGTCCCATATAAACTGAACTCACTAATCTTTCTCTTCTCTAAGTTGTTTTAACATAAAATATGTCTGTTGAGCACTTAATCTCAAACTATTCCCTTACACTTTCCTAAATTTATTTCAAGTAAACTATTTGCTTCACTGAAAAAAATACTAGATTGTAAAGGAGATCAAAAAAATTATTAAGAATACCAGATAAGTATCCCTAGAGAGATTGCTCACAGAATCTGGGAATATCTGTCATTACCAATCTCAGAAATGACTTTTGTTCTAACATGATAACAAATGGTGTCTACTTTTTCCTTAAAAATATAGAGTAGCTTGATTTGGGTTCAAAATAAAATTATATACTTTGTTTTACATATTTTGGAAAAGTAACATGCTAATAAAAACTACTGTGGAATGATTTCCCATACATTCTTAGATCTGAAAGTGCTTTATAGAGAGTAGAGATAATGAACATTTGATTTCTACATATGCCCATAGTGACTTCTATTATATCTGCAAGGTTGTGAGACTTCTAATCAATTGATCTTTAACTTAGGAATCACTTACTCTCCTCTCATTAGCCTTCTACACTGCAGGTTGCACCCTTTCCAAGAAGGGTAAAATAATCACTATTATGTTTCATATTGACTCTGTTTATGTCTTTAAACTGGTTCCTATGCTCCCTTCAAATAAAATTTGAAAATACCATCCAGATTGTTTCTGCCTTTCTCACTCCGCCCCTTAAATTTCTCTCATACAGTCCAGATTAAAATGTTTTTTTTATAGTTCTTTTTTTAAATTTTTATTTTGATAATATTGGCTTACATATCTTTCACAGTAGTATTTTAGGTACATATTAACATTGAATCAGGGGAATACCCATCACCAAATATGTCCTCCCCCTATCCCCGTTCCCTTCCTGCAACCCATATCCCCCACCATCACCCCTCCCCCCTGGGCTGCTAGAGTAGGTGGTCCTCTCTTTGTCTAGCTTACTATTAGTGATCATATATCTCTTTGGTCCTGATACCCTCCCTTGTTTCTCCCTCTATTTGAGAGGTGGAGCTCGATAATTCAAGTTATATGGGTTTTTTTTTTGAAGGAAAGAAAAAGCAATATAATGGGGTAAAAAAAATAAAAAAATAAAAACAATCAAATAATCTGAAAATGGGCGGAGTCCTTAGAGGCTCTCAACCTCAGTTTGAGAGTGGACATGAAAAAGGTAATTGAAACATAAAATGGTATAGTGTTTTATGGTACCTAAACCTTTCTATTCTTTTTCTCTTTTTTATCGACAGTAATAGATTGGATTTTTACCTTTCATTTTGTACCTAAGTACATGAAGCCTTTTTAACTTTTAGCAATTATTGCATTCCAAATTATTTTTTAATTTGTGTTACTTTCAGAGAAACAGGTTCACTAATCAGAAAAGAGCTGCGACTTATTTTATATATTTGTCTTTACCTAAATTTTGTTAAAATTATTTATCACAAATCACTTTAATTGGTTTCTTTATGCACTACACATAGTTTAACAATATTTGAAAGAGGTATCATACAGCATTAGAAACACCTTTTCTTTTAAAATGCATATTTCATATCCCCAATATAGATAATTTTTGTGTCAGTTAAAATTAATAAATATCTAAATTTTCATTACAACCTGTTTCAATAATGCAAAGGTCAAATTTCCTCTATCAAATTAATTAATTAGAAAAAGGGTGCTTAAATTGAGGCAAATCAAAAGCTGTGACTACATGTATAAAAGGCAAGTCAAATTTGAATTTCAAATCCCATCAGTTAACATGTATATTAATATATTAGATATATATATAACATAAATGTAAAACATATATTTTATAAATATAAAATATAAATTATATACTTTTCAGAATCATCCATCACTAATGGTAAACTTAGTCTAGAGTAGACCAACTGACTTTTTTGTTACTTATTTTTCTATAAAATTCTGTGTTGCAAATCATGTTTAGTCAAGCACTTATCACAGCTTTATTTTTACTTATTGCCTTTTATAATAAATCTTTAATCAAATAAACTATTAAGATCATTGGTAGCTCTGTTTTTTATAAATTTAAATATAATAAATACATAAATAATTATTATAATTTATACATTTATACTGATGAAGCTTCCAATTTGAAAAAGAATTAGTTAAGGACAGGGAAATAGTGATGGAACTGGAAGATAGTAGACTAGTTTGGTACATACCTAGAACATTACCATCTGGATTTAATCTTGGGCATATTGGAATAAGCTCCTAAATTCTACTGGTATGGCTGCAGTAATCATCAGCACCAGAGCATCTCAGGAACAAGAAGCATGTTATCCTTCCATTGTATCAAACTGGGCCTGAGAAATCTTATCGAACCCCCTAATCTCTGAGCAGTGTGTGGGAAGCAAATAAATAAATAAATATATAATAGTGAATAAATGGATTAATTAATGCTTACTTCTTATTGATGTTCTAACATAAGCATAAATACATACTATTATAGGCATAAATTATATAATAATGTTGAGATTACATGCACAGATATGGGTAGATTACATTTATATTTAGATAGGTAGAATAGTACATTGAGCCTGATTACTTTAGAAAGAGATAAGGATAGTTTAGAGACAGAAATTTAAGAATAAGAAAAATTTTAAACTAGACGAAATCAACAAAAATATTTATGTCGATATAACGTAATATAAGAAAAGAATCTAAGAAACTAGTTCTTGTTTTGCTTTTGGCCACAACTGGCTGTGGGCAAGGTTTTCTCAAGGCTTTTCATTCAGAAATCGCTCTTACGCACTTGGTGGACTGGATGCCAGATACAGAATGCCAAGGTGGAAAAAAACAAACAAACAAAAAAAAAAACCCACAAAAACCAAAAACCCTATTGTTGTGTATGTAAACATCTTATGGGATTATTATGTTACTGACCCTACCCTGATCGGTGATTGTGCCCTACCCTAGAGTGTGACCTGGCATTCTGCCCCCACCCTAGGGTGGTACCTGATTCTGCTTCCACCATTGGGTGGTATCTGATCCCACCATTGGGTGGCACCTGATTCTGGGTGATAAAAACAAGAGTCTGTGGAAGGCGAGAGGCTTTTTGGCTGGCACTGAGGCTGAGACTTTGGACTTCAGTCTTGTCCACCGAATAAAGCTCATATTTTCACAACCGCCGTTTCACCTCAGAACCATCGGCGGGACACGGTGACAGACAAGTGCTCCGAGCTGGAGGGGAAAGACCTCATTCTCCATCCCTCCATCAGTCAACCTCTTCAGGGGCTGGCTTGCAACACCTGAGTCAAGACTGTTCAGGGCAAGTGTCCCTACATGATATACTATCTCTTTAGACTCAATAGCATGTATGATAATTAGATTCCAGTCCCCAAATAATCAGAGTTCCACCTACACAGTCTCGATGAGGAATTGTTCAACTCATTTTCGGGGTGTCGGGGAGGGGTCACACTCGGCACCACTCAAGGATTACTCCTGGTTCTAAGCTCAGAAATTTCTCCTGACAGGCTTGGAGTACCATATGGGATGCCGGGATTCAAACCACCGTCCTTCTGCATGCAAGGCAAATGCCTTACCTCCATCTATCTCTCCGGGACCCCCTCATTTCAACTCTTGCAGAAAAGAATTTCTGAGAAGGGGCAAACGAAGTAAATTGTTTAATTGGGAAATACAAAGAGAGAGAATTTTCTGCTCAATAAACAATTCAGACTTCTCCAGCATTATGGGTACCCAGAATACATTATACATTCCAGGAAAAACTGAGGTCAGAAAATAAGCAACATAAAAAAATAAAAGAAATTATGCACTTAATGCATAGACGCAAAAAGCCCAATTTTGGGAAAATGTATGTCTATTGTCTGGATAAATTTAGTTTTCATGATATTTTCCCAATCTTGAATGAGAGCACAGCATGCAGTACTGCTTTGTTCACACTCCACATTTGCTCCTGAGTACTGTGAGAAGTGATTCCTGAGTACAGAGCCAGAATTAAACACTGAATACTGAGTCATGGCTCCCAAACAAAAAATCTGACATCCCAAAAATGTCAAGGTGTTTTTATAGGGAGAGGTGTTGGGCCACACCTGGGGGCATTCAGGGATTACAATTGACTCTGTGCTCTAAATTTCTATGGGCAGGCTCAGGAACCATATGGGATGCCAGGGATTGAACCCTGATTGCTGTAGTGCCAAGAAAGTGTTATTAATGTAAAAAACTGAGAACTATTGTTTGTCTAAGAGCATGACATTTGATGTTTTTTACCATGAACCTTTGATAGAGCATCTCCTCCAAGAGGATCCAGCCTATCTATGCTTTGGACCTGGAATTTTGTATCTTAAATATTTCCTCAGGGATCCTTACTTAAGTAGGTCCTTTTACATCAAAGCCCTTCATGCCTACTGGCTAGATATGGTTACACAGTTTCTGTTCCAGGATACCTCTACATCCATTCTATTTTTGTGACCATTAATAATTTTATTTTAAGATGAATTATCTGCATTTTATTACAGTGTTATATTGATATTCATACAGATACTTACTCCCCTTTAAATAAGGCAATTCCTCCATGTTATATGTTTTCAAAGTTTTATCTAGACTCTCCCATAAAAAATTGAATTGTTTAAATGACCAAAGCTAACTAAAATTTAAATTTTTGAAATATTTTTCAAGTATATATTATAAACTATTTTGAAAACATTTTGCCATTGCTATTTTTATAAAATATACTGCAGCATATTTATTAATTGCATTTTTATAACTAAATTATACAAATTGAAAGTTTAATTTTAATGTGGCGGAAGAAGTCAAAATGGCCTTCACTGTCACAGATTTATCTCATATAGATAGAAAATTTAGAGATACTTATATGGTTTTCTATTTCTCTATGGTTTCTGACATCATTTTCTATTGAATATTTCTCTAGGCAACATTTCTACATCTGAATCCTAATAGATCTTTTTCTTTCCATTGTACTCTTTGGTAAAAGCATTTATAATAGAGAATACTTTTCTTTACATCCTTGTTTTTTTTCTTATCTTATAAGATAGATGCCTGAGGGTAATCTCTTTAAATGGTAGGAGGTTGCCATAACCTTTGTGATGAGAGTGCTAAAAATCTGCTACATTTTTGCATAATGCAATTCTAAAACAGTAATGAAAAAAAAAAGTCAAACAGTGACTTCTCTTATGGATGTGGGGTGGGTGGTAGATCTCATTTTTTGTTCTTCAAAAGTACACACATATTATCTTACTTACACTTTTATATTCCTTTGAAATACATTTTTTACCTTTCTTTTTTCATTTGCTTTAGGGTATGTGATGGACTAACTTAAAAGCAATGCCAAATTAAAGCTAAAAGATTGTGAAACTTGTGAAAGTAATTTATTTCTTCTATATATTTATATTTGACTTGTGTTATCGTTTCAGAACTTTAAAAAGTTTCCCAATAGTTGATAAGTTAGGCAACAACTTTAATGTGATATGAAAAGAACTTTATAATAAATTACTCTTTAAAAAAAAAGTCACTTTTCTTAGCAAATGGGGTTTGTTTTGAATCTAAAGATTCTAACTTTTCTCTAATTGCCATATGAAGACTTTTAGTTGCAAATTTATAAACCGGACTCAGTAACAGCCATTTATTTATTTCTGTACCAAAACAGCACAGTATAATCGTTCTACTTTATTTTACCAAACAATAATTAACTGACTGATGGATCCAAAAATTAATCCAAGAAAATTTGGCGAATACAGAATGGTGGTGCCCATTCTAGAGACCCTATCTTGATACCCTTGATACCTTGATACCAGAAATAATCTTGAGAACTGCTAGACTCAGTGTACCCAAAATAAGCAATAAAAATGAGAACATTTTAAAGACATGCCCTCATTATCTTAATAACCTGATACTTTAAAAATTTCCTCATCCACTGACCTGATGATTTTACTGTGAACATTCATTATAGAAAACAAGATGAAAAATACTAATCTTCAAAACATCATCTCTTCTTCTAAAACACAAAAATTAGTTTTTATTCAAAGTGTGGGTTTTAAGTAGTTGGTACAATGGTGATTCCAAATTACCTAATAAATTGAGTTATTAAACTTACACCGAACAAACACTTCTCTGAGAATTTAAGTATAAGCTATTGAGTAAAAGGTCAAATTTGTCTTTTTTTAAATATTTTTTTCTTTATTTAAACATATTGATTACAAATATGATTGTGATTAGATTTCAGTCATGTAAAGAACAACCCCCCTTCACCAGTGCAACATTTCCATCACCAATGTCTCAAATCTCCCTCCATCCAACCCCACCCCTACCTGTATTCTAGACAGGCTTTCCAGTTCTCTCATTCATTCACATTATTATGGTAGTTCTCAGTGTAGTTATTTCTATCACTGCACTTTTTGTGGTGAACTTCATGAAGTGAGCTGGAAGTTTCAGCCCTCCTCTCATTGTCTCTGAGGATTGTTGCAAAAATGACTTTTATTTTTCTTAAAACCCATAGATGAGTGAGACTATTCTGTGTGTCTCTCTCTACCTCTACTTATTTCACTCAGAATGATAGATTTCATATACATCCATGTATAGGAAAATTTCATGACTTCATCTCTCCTGATGGCTGCATAATATTCTATTGTGTATATGTACCACAGTTTCTTTAGCCATTTGTCTGTTGAAGGGCATCTTGGTTGTTTCCAGAGCCTAGCTATTGTGAATAGTGCTGCAATAAATATAGGTGTATTGTATTATTGTGTTCTTAGGGTATATTCCTAGAAGTGGAATAGCTGGGTCGAATGGGAGTTCAATTTGCAGATTTTGGAGGAATCTCCATATTGTTTTCCATAGAGACTGGACTAGACGGCATTCCCACCAGCAGTGATAAGAGTTCCTTTCTCTCCATATCCCTGCCAGCATTGATTTTTCTTATTCTTTGTGATGTGTGCCAATCTCTATGGTGTGAGATGGTATCACTATCTACTAATCAAGGGATATGTACAACAGGAAAAAATTAGACTATTAAACATATATGCACCAAATGAGAGACCAGCAAATTATCTAATACAAGTACTGACAAATCTGAAAGAAGACATCAATAATAATACAATAATTGTGGGAGACCTCAACATGGCCCTGTCAACACTTGATAGGTCAACCAGGCTGAAATCCAACAAAAACATACTAGCCCTCCACCCCCAAAATACTGGATACACATTCTTCTCCAATGTACATGGGTCATTCTCCAGGATAGACTACATGCTGACACATAAAACATACCTTCATAAAATCAAGAGGATAGAAATCTTGAAGGCTACCTTTGCTGACTACAAGACTCTGAAATTAGATGTGAAATACAAAGGCACACAGAAGAAAAACTTTAACAATTAGAAATTAAACAGCCTGCTACTGAACAACCAGTGGGTCTGAGATGAAATTAAAGAGGAAATCAAAACTTTTCTGGAGACAAATGATAATGAACACAAACTGCCAGAATCTATGGGACACAGCAAAAGTGGTCCTGAGAGGAAAATTTATAGCTCTATAAGCACACATTAGGAATGAAGAAGGGGTATACCTGAATAACTTAATGATACAGCTCATAAAATTAGAAAATGACCAACAAAAGGAACCAAAAATAGGGAGACAGAAGGACATAACAAAGCTGAAAGCAGAAATCAATGAAGTGGAAAACCAAAAAACAATCTGAAAGATCAACAAAAGCAGAAGTTGGTTCTTTGAAAAAAATAAAAAAGATTGATAGACCATTGGAAAAACTCTTAAAGAAAGAGAGAGAGAAACCTGATAACCATATTAGAAATGAAAAGGGGGAGATCATGATAGATATCACAGAGATTCAAAGGGTAATCAGAGACTACTTTGAGAAAATTTAGGCTACTAAACATGAGAACCTAGAAAAAATGGAAAAATTCTTGGACACTTATAACCTTCCACAGTTAAGTAGGGAGGATGTAGCAAATCTAAACACCCCCATCACTATTGAGGAAATTGAAACTGTAATCAAACATCTGCCCAAAAAGAAAAGCCCAGGCCCAGAAGTATTTACTAATGAATTCTTTCAAACCTTTCAAGAGGAGCTACTACCAATCCTAGCCAGACTCTTCCATGAAATTGAAAAAACAGGAACACTCCCAAACAACTTTTATGAAGCCAACATCACCTTGATACCAAAACCAGACAGAGATGCTGCCAAAAAAGAAAATTACAGACCAATATCCCTGATGAATGCTGATGCAAAGATCTTCAACAAAATCCTAGCAAATAGGATCCAATGCATCATCAAGAAGATCATACACCACGACCAAGTAGGTTTCACTCCAGGAATGCAAGGATGGTTTAACATCCATAAATCTATCAATATCATACACAACATCAACAAGAAGAAAATTAAAATCACATGACCATATCAATAGACGCAGAGAAAGCATTTGATAAGGTCCAACACCCCTTCTTGATCAAAACTCCCAGGAAGATGGGAATGGAAGGAACCTTTCTCAATCTAGTTAAAGCCATCTACCACAAGCCTATGGCAAATATTATCCTCAATGTAGAAAAACTAAAAGCTTTTCATCTAAATTCTGGTACAAGACATGCTGTCCACTCTCACTGCTCCTCTTCAACATTGTACTGAAAATGCTTGCTATAGTGATCAGGCAAGAAAAAGATATCAAGGGAATCCAGATAGGAAAGGAAGAAGTCAAGCTCTCACTGTTTGCAGATGATGTGATAGTCTACTTAGAAAAACCTAAAGTGTCTTTTTTTTAATCTTTTGGAGAAGAACAAGATATGGAGTATACTATCTGCTCAAGATACCTTGCATCTTTTTTATTTGTTGATTTATACTTTAGATTTTAAATTCTGATTTTAGTATATTTTGGGCCATTTTCAACTATAGGCGTTTTAGAGATCTCTTTAGAGATTATATCAAAATCATGAATTCATTCTTTTGTAAATATCATTTTTATCATTTTACAGTCTGATTATTTATCTTGAATAGAGAGCACCATCAAGCTGTTAGGATCTAACATTTGTTTTAGAAGTAACTGTAACCTAGCTTTGCTGTGAACCGAAGTTCATGTTTTAAGGAAGACTTGGTATGAACAGTCAGTTTCACAAACTTCTAGGGCATGTACCCAAACAGATTAATTAGTGACACTTGAGGATATGCAGTCTGACAAGGTCATGGTTGTTCTGTGGTCACTCTTGCCCTTCTTCTACTACTTCAGCTGACATAGTTCCCAAAGCCTCATAACCACAATATACCACTCTAAATATCTAGCCATAAAAAGGAAAACTCCTAGACAACAGCCAATCAACTTAAAGGTTAACTGTGATGGTTTGAAGCCTCTTTAATTTACCAGCATGGTTGTAAATAAACTCCCATGTCTTATTGCAGTGCTGTTGGTCTTTGTGGGATGGATCTAGAATTTGGAACTTACAAAGTTAATGAACAAGTTTTAATTTTGGCCAATAATTAAGTTATTAAATTGATGTTCAAGTTCAGCATATAGTACTTAGAAAATTAATCTTGATACTTTGCATTTAGAATGAAATGTAAGGAATTATAATAGTGCCAGTGATCGCTTATAAGAATAAGAATACTGAATTTTCTTTGGTCAAACAGTAATAATTTCCTCAATATATGAACAATTTCAATTTCTAAAATTTCATCAGTTCAAAGCTATAGCAGAAAGTATTTTAATTTACATCGAAAACCCAGTTTTTAACTATGTTAAATAAATGCATGTAATTTAGCTTGTAAATGCTATTTTTATAATTTTAGAAGAATTTGATAGATGTCAATATATTATATAATATGAATTCTAGAAATTAGATAATATAAGAGAAAATAATTCGCATAAATCATGTATTACATACTGTTTATCACTAGACTTGCATTAATTCATCCTATCCATATCTACTGACAAAGAGAAGGTGATCAAAGCTATTTAAAATTTTAAATTCTTTCTATGATCAGGTTTTAAGAATTACTCAGCATTCAGGTCCAGGTCCGAAGAGGAAGAAGAATAACTTAGCTCTCTTGTGATTCAGATTTACATAAAAGAAAAGATATTTAAATTGGGAAAGATAAACAAATATATTTGTATAAATGTAGTTTATATATATCAAATCCAGTAATATAATTTAAAAATAATTTGAAACATGTTGACTTTTATTAAATTATTTAGAACTTAATTCAGAATTTCACCTAATTCAGTACAACTAACATAAAAAAAATCTAGGACAGTAGTCAGAGTGGTGGTGGCACCGTGGCATTGCCTTGCATGCGCAGACCTAGAACGAACCACAGTTTGATCCCCTGGAGCCCAGATGGTTTCCCAAGCCAGGAGCGATTTCTGAGTACATAGCCAGGAATAACCCTTGAACATCACTGGGTGTGGCCCAACTCCCCAGAAAAGATCTAGAACAATAAAATATCCTTAACATCATATTATTTTTTCATCTTCTGATATATTTAATTGTTATACTAGATTACAAGAAGAAAACCAGAAACACTGGATTATAATTTTGGGATTGTAGTGGTATATTTACAGTTTAGTTCTATTAGGATTTATAGTATATATATCACTATGTATGTACAGAATAATAATTTTCATTTCTGTTTGTCTATAATCCTACAATAAAACATTGAAAACTCAGTAAGTCAATTATTGTAGTTTGTCTTTAGTGCACTAAGGAAAGGTGATATATATTCATATAAAATTTATATGTATGTAAGTGACTTAAAATTTTGCTTTTTATTTAATACTTATTTACATAAAATTAAACTCATAAATTTAGCCCCAAAACGTTAATATAATTGCACCTAACAAGAATTTTATATATATAAAAATAAAAGTGTATTGTCTCTATAGACAATGATTTGGATTGGACAATCCAGTATGCCTGGATCCTAGAGTTGGTCTTATGCCTGAAAACTTCAGGGGTCGGGTCTTCTTGTATTTAGGTCAAGGCTTTTCCTTTCCATGTCCCCCATATTTTGGTGGGCCTATGCAAACAACAATTGTGTTTTTGTTGTGCTCCTTTGACTCTAAACTTTAAAAAAAAACAATTAAAGTTTTGAGGTTAACTTAAACTAATATGCATGTGCATGGAACTGTAAAAAAAATACTATGTCTTCAATGTTAAAGGAGTTACATAAATTTTATGGCTTTAGATTGCTTTGTGTACTGCTAAAATATTATAATGTATTACAATCTGGGGACCTTGAGGGACAAAGTAATTGTGCATGGGTTTCCTCTTTATTTTTCTTAATGTTCTTTGGCTGAAAGTTCAAAATTAAGGAGTCAGCAAGGGAATTTCTTTTGAGAACTCTGTTTATGGGTGATTGTCTTCCCATTGTCCTCTTTCCTTGCATCATTGTTCTCATAATAAAAATAAAAAAATCTTAAAAAAAAGAATTTTTTATAAGTAAAAACTGTGGTGGCAATGGAGTATTATACCACATAAAACAAAGGTATTAATGACTTCATGGAATGTATTCTATGTAAGTATATATAAAAATAAAGTTCAGGACTTGAGTGAGAGCACAGTGGCAGGATATTTGCCTTGCACACAGCTGACTCAGGACAGAACAGGCTTCAATCTATGGCATCCCAAATGGTCCCCAGAACTAGTAGCGATTTCTGAGTGCAGAGCCAGAGCCCTGAACATTGGCAGAATGAAAAGAAAGAAAGAAAGAAAGAAAGAAAGAAAGAAAGAAAGAAAGAAAGAAAGAAAGAAAGAAAGAAAGAAAGACAGAAAGAAAGAAAGAAAGAAAGAAGATGAAAGAAAGAAAGAAAGAAAGAAAGAAAGAAAGAAAAGAAAGAAAGAAAGAGAAGGAAGGAAGGAAGGAAGGAAGGAAGGAAGGAAGGAAGGAAGGAAGGAAGGAAGGAAGGAAGGAAAGAAAGAAAGAGAAAAGAAAGAAAGAAAGAAAGAAAAAAGAAAGAAAGAATGAAAGAAAGAAAGAAAGAAAGAAAGAAAGAAAGAAAGAAAGAAAGAAAGAAAGAAAGAAAGAAAGAAAGAAAGAAAGAAAGAAAGAAAGAAAGAAAGAAAGAAAGAAAGAAAGAAAGAAAGAAAGAAAGAAAGAAAGAAAGAAAGAAAGAAAGAAGGAAGAGAGAGAAAGAGAGAGAGGGAGGGAGGGAGAGAAATCTCACTATGCATCTTTCAAAGCCTTCTTTGTAAGGAAATTCAGTATAAAAATGAAGAATAGGGTAAAAGATCAAGGACATGGAGGTAATAATGTGCCCTTCATTTTTCTTAATAAATAAATTGGTCTATCTTAAGTATAATAGTTAATAAAATGACAAAGTATATAGAGTATTGGAGAGACATAATGACATCCCTCGTGGTAATAGGGTTTTAAATTTTATAATAAGGAATCCATAGTAGAAAACCATTGAAAACAAATAGGAAACCAAATGTTACAGGGAGACAGAAAATATGAAAAATTACAAGAGCTAATAAAATGAGTGTGTAATATTAAAGTTCTGCACATTTTCTTTAATAATAAATTATATGTACATAATATTCTTCTGTAGAGTAAAGTATTTTATAAATGTATTTAATCCCATTAACAAGATTTATGGAGGATTTTTTTGATAATATAACATTTTGTATTTTATGATGAAGAATGAATTGTCAAAGATTAAACAAAATAGTGCAATGTAGAAGAAGGAATAAGGAATGGAGAAAAATCAGGGGATATACAAAGAAAATAAATGTACATGGGGATTTTGCAAAATAAAGTGACAACATTAGGAATAAGTATGACATGTATTGGGGTCCAGAGAGATAGCATAGCGGTGTCTGCCTTTGCAAGCTGCCGATCCAGGACCTAAGGTGGTTGATTTAAATCCAGGTGGTCCCATATGGTCCCCCTGTGCCTGCTAGGAGCTATTTTTATTTTAATACTAAAAATTACTATAACAAGGAGTCAAGAGAGATAGCATGGGGGGGGGGGCATATGGTGTTTGCCTTTTACTGAATGGGGGGATAGTGGTTCAAATCCTGGCATCCCATATGGTCCCCCCCGAGCCTTCAGGAGCAATTTCTGAGCCTAGAGCCAGGAGTAATCCCTGAGCACCGCCGGGTATGGCCCAAAACAAACAAATAAACAAAAAGAATGACATGTATTGTGTTCAGAGTCAAAAGTCCAGGCATAGGCATAAATGGTTGGGGATGATTGAAATATAGTAGTAATTCTATATTTAAATCACTCTAAGAGATTGGCAGATAGTTGAGAAAAAATTACATGATAGATAATTAGTTTATTATGAACTTTTATATTTTGGGAAAAATTTAAAGGATTTAGAAATAATGTGTGCATGAGTCCAACTGAAATTTTATGATAGTACTGAAATTAGATCCATGACTACTATAATCTCATTGATTTATGTTTGAAAATAGTTTCCAATTATTATTATCACTTTATATTTTTTCTATATTATCCTTACTTCGTTATAGTATTTTTTTTGTGTTGGTTTTGGTTTTTTGGTCAACACCCGGTAGTGCTCGAGGGTTTATTCCTGGCTCTAAGGCTCAGAAATTGCTCCTGGGAAGACTCGGGGACCAGTATGGGATGCCAGGATTTGAACCACCAGTCCTTCAGTAAAAAGGCAAACACCTTATCTCCATGCTATCTCTCTGACTCCTTGTAATAGTAATTTTAGTATTAAAATGTAAAATTAATTTTATTATATTGCATGTTATTTTTACTGACATTAGGAGCCTAAATTGCTTGTTTCAGTTGCTTTTGATTGCTCTTTAATGACTTAACATCAATAAAGCTAATGTTTTTTATTGCCATAGGATCAGCCTTGGCTGTACATTGTCTAAATAATCTTACATTTTTATTTGGATTAAATATTAATTAAATTCAAAGAGGATAAAGGATTCATTTTTTTTTCAGAAAATAAAGCAATATATTACTTATAACCAGAAGATATTTTATGTTAAAATATTTTTTAAAACATCATCTAAAATGACTTTCCAAGGGTAATAAGTTCACATATATATACATATATATAAATCAGTGGGTGGAAAGTATAAAAGTGGTCACTTGTTTAGCATATTTAGTTTAAAGAAATATACCTCCACTCATTCTCATGTCAGACACTTTGAATTTCTTTACTGCTGAGTGTTTTTAAAAGTATTTATTGATTTGACAAAATGAAATGTTTTCTTAGTTGAGTTAAAACTTATAAAATGTCATTTTGTTCTGTAATTAATGTAATCACTTGATGCAATTAAATTTTATTTAAAATCATTATTATAATCTAAAAATTACTAATAAAACTATGGATCAAATCTTCAGATATAAGTAAAGTATCCTTTTTATCTAAAATGGATTTGTGACTATATATGTTAAATATTTGCCATGTAATTCATGTAATATCTCTTAGAAAGTTCCATATTTCAAAATCTGTCTATTACATGATGATAACATCAGTTATAAAGAAAAAAATGTAGAACTAGACAGTACACGTTCTTTTGCCTTGTTCTAGAACATGGAGGGTTGCAAAAGAACTCTAAAGGTTAATTCAAACTCAGAGATATGTTATAGCTATGCTACTTATGTCACACGTTGAAAGAAATCTTGTAAAATAACATGCAATTTGAATCATAGCTTATTTATTTATATGAGGGGGTGGGGCCACACCAGGTGATACTTAAGGGTTACTCCTGGCTCTGCACTCAGAAATCACTCCTGACAGGCTCAGGGAATCGTATGAGATGTTGGATTTGAACCTCGATCCTTTCTGGGTCTTCAGCCTCCAAGGAAAATGCCCTACCGGCTACCTCTCCACCCTAATTCAGAGTTTAAAAGTCAAGGAATTAATGTAATTAAAATAGAGCAAAACAGGGGCCAGAGCAGTGGCACAAGCTGTATGGTGCTTGCCTTGCACATATTAACCTAGGAGGGACAGTGGTTAGATCCCCCAGTGTCCCATATGGTCCCCCAAGCCAGGAGTGATATCTGAGCACATAGCCAGGAGTAACCCCTGGGCATCACCAGGTGTGACCCAAAAAGCAAAATAAATAAATAAATAAATAAAATAAGCAAAAGAAAGCAAAACAAGGATCTACAAAATCAAGAAAGCACTCTGATTAAGTTGTTTCTAACTTTTTAGGGCTTAAGACTTAAGATGATGCAACTACGATGAGGCATAAAAGGTTTTAAATGGTTGAAAATTATTCAGTAGATTAAGAAATAGATATTAGTCTAATCACTTCATCCTAAATCTGCAGTAATATTTTGATGTGGTTTATATTTAACGGGGCACATCAGACAGTGTTCTGGGCTAACTCCTGATTCTGTGCTCAAGGATCACTTCTCCCAGCTCAGGGGATCATGTGGTATGTCAGAGATTAAACACAGGTTGGCCACATGGCTTACAATGCTGTTTGATCATTTAAGAAGAAAAATTAATATTATTGCACATCTTTAATTATCAGTATGTTAGGCTCACAGTTGTTACATCCCATCTAAGGAAAGCACACACCAGACGTGGTCTTTTCCTTCTCTGGTGCAGGGCTTTCCTCTAAAAGAATTATTTGCCAAAAGGCCCACTTAGCGAAGTCAATCATTGGCGGTAATTCCAACATGGCTGTAACATTACATTTTTCTCTCTATTTGGCCACTACAGAAATCCAGCCTCAGCTCTCCTACAGACAAAGAAATGTCAGTATCAAAAGCCCGCCAAAAGCTCCCTGGTGGCTAGTTCACATAACCTGGTGCCAGCAGCTTGTTTTTCTAAGTCTAGCTATATGATGGTAAACAATTATTTCTGTCCCCCCTAAAATCTATTTTGCGGCTACTACTTAAACATCATGAATATCTTTGTCTCTAGTCCCTTGGGCGAGGGTCCCCATACAATGTATTTTTTGTGGTCTCATTTATTTCATATTTCATATTTGTCCACTCGTGCTCACGCTTCTCTCCTCTGTGAAAAGGTTCCCGAAACCCACGAAGGTTCTGCTTAGCAAAGCTAACCCGTCTGCAGCACACAGTAAAGTAAGTACAAATTTGAGGAGTTCATAGCATACTGAATTTTGAAAATATTAACAGTTAACTTTACTGGAATATGTAAGAGCTATAAAAGAAGAAAATTTTGTGTAAAATTCAGGCAAAAATTCACTTACATTTCCAGTTTTGATTTGTATGATTAGTTATGAGGTGAATATTTTGATAGTGATGATTCTGTACGTTTTTGATGAATATGTTCTAACTTAATTTGCCAGTAATATATTATTACATATGATATTGGAGCCCAGTACCCAGAATATCACATGAAATTGCTATGATGGTCATAAACTTTATTACCTTTAAATATATAAAACATTGTATATTCTAAAATATTCCCCCAGAGAATATTGGAGTAAATTAAGTTGAAACTGGATTTGAATAATAGATGATAGAAAAATTGTCATCAGTCTTCATTGTCAAGCTAAATAATTTTTATTACTAAGTTGAAATATTCAGATAAATTATAACTACTTTTAAAAAATTGTGAGATGGGAATAATTTAGACGTCAGAATTAACAAATTCTTAAAAAAATAACACACATCTATTTTTTTCTCTGTATTATTTCAACAGACCACAGTAATAATATAATTTAAAAAGTCTCTAACATCTGATTTATCATGTACTCAGTTTCAGTTATTAATTAGGAGAATAATTGACATAAAAGTAGAAAGATGCATTCACCTCATATTCTTGCTTTTCACTCATCTCCAGGTGAGTTGCAAAAATAATTATAATGGTTAGACCTCATCTAACTCTCAGCATTGAATTGAAATCATTGACAATTTTACTTAAGGTTAAATTGTTTTATTATAATCTGCATAATCACAGAAGTTTATTCTAATAACTGACTGTAGATTTACTTTTGCCAATATATTAACATTATCTTTCTAAACATATTTTTAACAAAATGTATCAAATAAAGCGTTTCCATTTTTCAATCAAGTTTTTAAAAGGTGACTATGCACCAATGTTGCTACAGAATATATATCATTAAAAAAGAAAACATCATTTACTATATTAATACTTTACCATTAGTTTTCATATGGTGATGTTATACAATATAATTTACTATAGTTTACAAATTGGTGGTCAGATGGCATTACTTGGGAAAATCAAATATAATTTCAATTTCTATCTACCTACTGTTTCCTCTGCTTACTTAATTTTCTCTATATATCTTACTTAGCATTTCAATTTTCTTCAATTTATGTTTTAACATTTTAGTTTTTATATGTTTTGCAATTTTAAGCTTGGAAAATAATCACTGAAATATGAAGTTGATTCTCACATACTGTTTAAAATTAATATTTTATTACAAGTAGAGGCACCACATTTTGGGACATCTATTTATTATATGTTCATTGGCTATAAAGATTGTGCACTCACTTAGCTCCTGCTGAGTTTCATGTTTGTTAACGAAAGTATTTTTACCTTGCCTATATATTCTTGGGATCTTCGGGACTTACATAAAGTGTGGTAAGGAAATATCTTTAGTTGCTATCCCAGTTCAGAGTTGAGATTCAACTACATTTTCATTAAACTCTAGAGGCTACTTTGCATGGATTATTATCTAGGAAATAGCAATAGAAGAAGTGTATTCTAATTTTGTGTACACTTTAAAATATTAATAGTTTATATATGACTACAATAGAATTTTTGTATTTTATGTGTCTCCATAAAATTCTATAGCAACTGATCACTTCAATTTTATGTTATAGACTCATTTAATTAGAAAATTCCCAAGTGGATTGGAGAGACTGCTCAACAGGCTGGGGCATATGTTTTACATGTAGGATAGCCAAATTTGATCATTTACTACCTCAATATTAAAGGTTTGTTGTTTTTCACATCATATTTATTCTCATTGAGACCAGTGTGAATTACAAGTATAACATAGTTATATTTAAGGTACATAGTGATAATTAATTAGGGCACTTCCTAAATCAGTGTTGAATTCCCTCTACCCCTGCTCCCAGCATGCTTCCTTTGCCTCCACCCTCAGCACCCTGGACTGCCTGGACTGACGGGACGTACCTTTTGTGTATAACTTGTAGTTTGGGTCTCTTGATTTTATTGTTGTTGACTTTGGTTTGGGTATTTAGGTCTAATCAATTTTTATTTCAACTCAATGTCTGTGGGGCTGTTTGCCCCTGATACCTACTATCTATTTTATTTTCTTAATTTATGAGGCAGAACAAGATGATTCATATTCTGTGGTTCTGTTGAAGAAAAAATAGAAAAAGGGAAAAAAAGCAAAGAGGAGTTCTGTCAAGAGGCCATGAATGAATATAAATTTAATAGAAGAAAGAAAGAAAAGAAAAAAGAAGAAGGGGTGACTGGTGTGGCAAGCTTTTATTTATTTATTTATTTATTTATTTATTTACTTATTTTTATAAGTACAAAGTATGGGGAAAATTAGAAAGGAAATTCCTTTGATCTAAGAAATACAGGGTTTCTCCACTCTTTTTAAATTTATTTTTTGGGGGTCACACCTCGTAGTGCTAAGGGGTTATTCCTGGCTCAGAAATCGCTCCTGGCAGGCTCAGGGGACTATATGGGTTGCCGGGATTAGAACCACCGTCCTTCTGCATGCAAAGCAAACGCCCAGTACCTCCATGCTATCTCTCCGGCCCCATCAACCCTTGAATCATACTACCATGAGATCAATTACAGACTGTGGCCATGTTCATTGTAAACCCCAAGGATCTATTTATGTTGCCCGAGAACAGTCTGCTCAGTTATGGTTGTCAAAGTCAGTTGTCTGTAATTAGAAATCTTGTTTTTGCACAGATAATACCATGTATTTTAATTGTATTATATATATATATATATATATATAATATATATTAATATATATATATATATAATATATATATAATAATATAATGGGTTTTGGGACACACCGGCATAGCTCAAGGGTTACTCCTGGCTCCACACTCAGAAATCACTCCTGGCAGGCTCGGGGGACCATATGGTATGCCGGGATTCGAACCACCGTCCTTCTGCATGAAAGGCAAACACACTACCTCCATGCTATCTCACCGGCCCACATTATATATTGTTAATTTTGTAAGTTGCTTTCTATATAATTTACAGAGGTTCTTTTTATTATTTTTTATTGAAGCCATTGTGATTTAAAAAGACCAGCATACTTGGATTTCAGGCAGATGTTGATAGTGAATCAGGGCCATTCTCACCACCTGTTGTTGAATTTCCTCCACCAATGTTATTTGAATGTTTTCTATACCATCACATTTTGCCCCCTAGCCTGCCAGTGTAACAGTCCTATTTTAATTTATATAGTTATATTTTAGGTTATTTGAGTCAATTGTTGTTGACTTTAGCTTTGATGTTTAGTTTTGAACTTTTTCTTCTCCAACAATGCATCTGAGAACCCCGATCCTTTCTAAGTTTTCCTTCTTAATTTTATAGAAAAATGCAGAAATATGAGGTAAAACAAAGTAATTCCTGTCCCAAGGTTCTATCATGGTTGGCACAGTCAGGCTATTTCATTTAGTGATCTTTGTTTTTGGACAGGGTGTTGTGGTATCATCTCACCATTAAGTGGTGAGGGTGGGAAACATGTCCTAAAAACAAATTTATGTTGTTTCCAAGTTGTCAAGGTGTCATATTAACCCACTCTGGAGCATATTAGTGCCAGGACAGCATTACGGCCTCCCTGTATAGAATTTTGATTCCTGGTGCAGTTGCAGAAAACCATGCTGGTTTCAATGATAGGATCCTAGGTTTGGGAGTGAACAGTTTATGTCCAATCAACTGAAGCCTAAGTCAAGTCACTAGGACAAATAATCAGAGTAAAAGGCCTAACTGAATATAAAATATAAAATTTATGAGTTCCTATTCCTATTAGATAAGAACTACTTTCTATACATTAAAAACCTTCAATGACATAACTGTCTCATATCTGACAATTTTCACAATTTTTAATAAAATGATTTGATAACTTTATTAGCACTCAGTTGCACCATGCATTATTAGGTAACTTATTCATATATACCAATGAGCAGTCTTCTGAGAGGTTGGGAATCTGTTGGCAAGGCTGGAGGAAAATTTACGCTGGAGGAAAATTTACACTAGTTATAGGATTCTTGTTGCAATTCTAAATGCTAGAAATAACTGTATTATGAAAACTCTGTACCATGGTGTCTAAAATAAAGTAATATAATTAAAAATACTTTATTTGAGTAAATAAAAAGCTTAGTTTACTGTAATGTTAGAGTATATTCATGGTACAAAGGTACTGCAACATGCCAACATCAAAGTGCCCAAAGTCTGGGGCCAGAGGAACAATACAGCAGGTAGGGCATTAGCTTTGCACACAGTGACCAAGACTAAATCCCCAGCATTCAATATAATCTCCTTGAGAAGTTGCAGCAGTAATTCTTGAGTGCACAATCAGTAATAACACTGAGCATTGTTGGGTATGAAAAAAATATAAAGGCCCAAAGTCCTCCAATACTAGATACAGAACAATATAATAGAGGTAAGTTATTTTCTTTGCACACAGTTGACACAGGTTTTATCCCTGACATCCCATATTGTTCACTTTCCAGATGTGATTACTAAGTACAGAACCAGGAGTAACACTTGAGATTCACCAGGTGTATGCCAAAACCAAAAACAAACAAAAAAGCCATTTTTTCCAACATCATTTCTTTTATTATCTTTAGTCCACATCTTTACAACCTACTCTATTGTTTTTATATTTTTAGTTTTTGTACTTTTACATTTTTTGTATTTTATATTACTCAAATTACAGTTATATAGTTGTTCATAATAGTATTTTTTCAGTTACAAATTTGTTCATGATTTTAGTGTAGTCATATAGTCTTGTTAATGTACATCCTTCACCAGTACACATTTCCTACCAATAATGTCCTTAATTTCCTATATACCCTGCTATATATACATATATACACTTTCTGCTCTCCAACCTGACACTTTGTAAGACCATTTTCTTCTCATTCTTTCTTTTATTCCTTGTTAACATTGTTAATATTACAATATTATTAAGATGTATCCTGCATATTATTTTATCTACTTTCAGCACTCAATATTTGCCCAGCAATTATGCCTAACTATAATTATATAATTGATCCCTATTTGCCCTAAATGTATTCTTCCACAATTTATAGCAAGCTTTCCACCATGGACTGTCCTCCTTGCCAAAGTTTCTGGAGACTATTAGTATAATACTTTATTTTTGTATCCCACAATAAGAGCAATCTTTCTGTCTTTACCTCTCCATCTGACTCATTTTTCTCACCATAATACTCTCCATATCATCATCTGTAAACAAATTCCATGCCTTACATTTTACTAATAGTTGCATAGTTTAGTATAGCTGTCCCAATGCTATCCATTCAGCTGTTCCTAGAAACCTGGGTTTTTTCAAGATTCTGGCTCTTGTGAATAGAGCTATGATAAACAGAGTAATGCAATGGGGTTTTCTACATTGTATATTTGTAATCCTAAAGTATTTTTCTAGAAGGGGTATTGCTGGATCATATACAAGCTCAATGTTTAGTGTTTTTTGTTTTTGTTTTTTGGCCATGCCTGGCGATGCTCAGGGGTTACTCCTGGCTATGAGCTCAGAAATTGTTTCTGGCTTGGGATGTAAGGGATCAAACCACAATCTGTCACCATGTGCAAGGCAAATGCCCTATTGCTGTGCCATAGCTCTGGACCTAGTTTTTTTTTTATTTTTAAGAATATACATATTGTTTTACGAAAAGACTGGACCAGTCTATATTTCCACTAACAATGAATGAGCATTCTTTTCTTCCCTCATCCAATCTAGTTTTGATGTTTGTGATGTATGCCAGTCTTTGGAGAGTGAGATGATATCTCATTGTTATTTGTTTTGTTTTGGGGCCACATCTGGTGACGCTCAGGGATTACTCCTGACTATGCACTCAGAAATCACTCCTGGCTTGGAGGACCATAATGGATACAGAGGGATCGAACGTAGGTCCATCCTAGGTTAGGTTGTACAAAGTAAATGACCTAACCTTGGTACCATATGGAATGTCATATGAGATAGAACTCAGGTTGACCATGTGCAAGGCAAATGTCCCTTAGGCTGTTCTAGCAATTCAGTTCTCTTCTTTACATATTTTGTTGGAGTTGACTTCTTTTTACTGTTAAATATTCAGTGTCTACAAACTGGAAAAATCTTGATCTTTTTTTTTTTTTGTAGAAATACAGATGTAGAGTAATTAGAGCACATCAAAAGATAATTTTTAGGGAAGAAATAAACCAGGAATAATTGGGAAGTGAGAAATTTCATATAATTTTAGACAGAGATGTTGTTTTTTGAGTAGATAATTCTTCATATATTATATTGTTATATATTTGAAACTATTAACTTTTATCTTCTCTTATTTTATTATATGGCAGCAATGGTATGCTACTTCATTTTCAGTCATAGTGATAGGGGTAAATGTATACATATTTCTAAAAAATAAATTCCATCAAAATTGATTAAGAGATATTTACCAATTTAATAAGTCTTGAGGAGATCCAAAGTGAGTCCTTTAGGAAGAGACTTATTTAAATATGGTGCTAATTATGTGGTATCCAGTATCAAATAATAAGCTTCGCACAAGATAGACATAGCTCTGGTTTTCAGTTGCATTTGACCAGGAAAATATTTATATTCAGTTAGCTGTCAAAAACATATTATTTAGTGATTGGGGGCCGGAGTGGTGGTGCAAGTGTTAGGGCCTTTGCCTAGCATGCCTTAACCTAGGATGGATCTGTTCAATCCCCCCGGGCGTCCCATATGGTCCCCCAAGCCAAGGGCAATTTCTGAGTGCAGAGTCAGGAATAACCCCTGAGCATCACCGGGTGTAGCTCCAACCCCCTCCCCCCAAAAATAGAAACCAGTGAATGGATCACGGAGAATGTAAGACATGCAATTCACTTGTAGTCTTGAATTCAAGTACCGCTATTGTGATTATTGAGCAGGAGTGAGACTGGAGACAGCAGATCCTTGAGAGTAAGCCCTGAAAACTGCAGGTGTGGACTGAAAACAAATACAAACAACAGAAAATAAAAACAAACTGTAGATAATACGTTTACTTTGGGGCCAGGTTAAGAATGATTTTCATAGGAGAAAGATAATGGAATGTTTAGGAAGGAAATCATTTTAATGAATACTCTATAAAACAGAGTGTTGTTGGAAAGAAAAATCCACAGTTATTCAAAGGACAACCACATCAGTTCTGAAGTTCAGAGGGAACATTAATAGCTGTCTTCCCTATTATTCAATGTAGTATTTAGAAAGGCTGAAAAGCTATCTAACATATTCCAGTTTGTATTTCTAAGTAATAGGGGAAGGCTCCAAACACACAAAATACTTGAATAATAAATAGTATATCAAATAGATAAGTATGTTGTAATAAAGAGTAAATTATTTATGGTATTTATACAGTTTACTTTTTATTTAAAATTTAATTTTATTTTGGATTAGATCTTTATTATTACCTAGACCTTTGGTTTATTTTTATCTTGCGTATTTAAAAAATACTCTACATATATTGCTGATTTTAGATAATAGTGATCTTTAAAAGAAATCTAACTAAGCATTTTATCCTCAAGCATTGATACTCTCATATACCTAGAAACATTTCTGTGGTTCCAGGATGTTGCTCATTATATGAAAATGTTTTCATACAATTTTTTCACTGACACCTAAAATTTAGAAATACAACTGAATTACATCCATAAAATGTTTTATATATATATATATATATATATATATATAAAACACTTACTATTATTTGTTTCATTTGTTTTCATTTTTATTAGCTAATTTACAATAGACTTTTCCTTAATAAT